>NC_025998.2:95381665-95458571 GCF_000442705.2 Elaeis guineensis | reverse complement strand
TTGGTCTCATGCACATTCTAACTATATAATACCTATTTATGTATCAACATTAAAACTTTCTACATGTGCAAGTATAATATATGGACATTCATCATCCTAGGACAACCTTGCAGCATAACCCCGTTATGCTAGGACAACCTTATGTCAAGATAATGAAGTGGTGAATGATATATGTATTATTTCATATCATCATATGAAAGCATAAATTATTTTATAGTATAAATCATACTATGGATCACATATATATTATGTATATATAATTGAACCAAACAAGGTCGGCTCTGATACCACGTAGGGTTTCAGGGTGGGCATGCACAGTGGAAATATAATAGATTTTAAAATTTTAATAAAAAAAATCCTAAATAATAAACCCTTAAACCAGCATCTCCTTAATGATTAACAATCATATATAACATAAATTTAAAATTAAATTAAAGTTATAAAAGAATACCTACAGCACTTAATCCAAATTTCGACAGAACCTCCACCAGGTGCCCAAGTGTTCACCCTCCAACGGTGATCCACACAGGGCTATGATCAGGACACCAACTCTTTGAAATAATTTTTCCTCCAAAATTCTCACTCTAAGAATTTTTTTGAACATCAGGACCTCAAGACCCTCTTCCTCTTCTCCTAGCCTTCCTATCCCTACCTTTCTTCTCTCCTTGTCTTCCTTAATTCTCTTCCTAGACTCTTGTCCTAAAATCAAACTTGTCTTTTTTATTTTGGACTTATCCTAACAAGAGAAGGAAGAGACTAATTGGACAATAGGGAGAAGATGTTAGAAAGAAAGGAGGAATTGAAAATCTGAATGAATCCAATCCCCCGACGCACCCCCCTTTAAATACTTAGCGATGGGTTGCCTTTGAGAATTTTCGCGCCCCTTCCACGTGCCATCTCGCATCCATCAAAAAATCTCATACCTCTTGATGAATTCTCATGCCCATTTAAAAGTTTTTGATACATGGCAATCATCAGAAAAAAATCCAAGAGATGTTTCATGCAGAAGGACTCTTCGAAATATTTTTCTCGATGATTCTCCGATGCGTCGCGCAGCTTCCCATGACATAATTTTTTTTCACCACCCATCAACATAATTTTATCCATCCAATGGCCAAAAATCAAGACACTAATATGAGAATGTCATGAAAAAAAAATTAGATTAAGAAGTGGTGTGACAAATGGGTTAAAGTCCTTCACAAGTTGGACTCTTGGTCAGGTGCATGGATCAGGCTGACAGGATTTCCAACTTCAATGAATTTCCATGATTAAACCAGAAGAATTTTAACTTCAAAAAAATTTCACATGCTCAAAATAAAGTTAGGAATTATCAAAAAATTTATTTCATCATGGAACATACGATAAGCTTGAGGATGAGGCATCCCATCTCATGGGATGCGAAAGCTATTTCTGCACACAAAAACTGCACCCACGCACAAGAAAAATTCTTGACTCATCAAGACTTGGTTTTATGGCTCCAAATTTTTAGTACATGCAACCAAGGGCTGAACCAACTCAAACCCAAAATTTATTTGAATTAATTTAGTTTTAATTAGCCCAATCTGGAATCAATTTTAAACCTAATTTGAAATAAGGAGCTAGTTTTTTGCAACATGTGCTAGCATGTCAATTTTGCAAATATGATCTAATCCAATTAGATCCCTGATCAATACTCTTTGTATATGATCCATTGGATTCTACATCTAGCCAGTAATAGATCTGAGTTCAAGTTGATTTGATTTGATTAGAATTTAATCTAACCGATCTAGATCCAATCGAACTAACCCGATTTCAGCAATTAGAACTCTTTCTAATTGGTGATTGAATTAAACTTCTTAATTTGATCAAACCCATAAGATAAGATTGACGTCTAGTAATGTATCATGTCTATCTAGAAGATATAATATTTTTAATAAAAATATCAAAAATATCCTTTAGTGAAAAGTTACCGTGTAATTTGATCCTGTGATCTCCCTGCACCCTGAATATGACTCTGGATATGGAATGATATCAAATCCAATATCATACTCATATTTCTCTCAATCTTATATGATGATTCAATTAATAAAAAATTAGAAACTCTTTCTAATTTTTCATTCTGCTTTGATCAAAGACTTTCTGAATCATCAATCGATCAGAATAAGTAGGATGCGATTTCCTCTTATCAGGAGTGATCTATTCCATGTTGACCTACTCACAACCTCTATACACATTCTACCATATTTAGAACACCCCATACATGACTAAGTCATGAATGAGTATAAACTAAAAAATATGGATTCATGTGTACAAGGTTCTATGGTAGTCTCAGGTCAAAGGATTACATGCACAACTCCCACTATAAGAAAATATCTCTTGACAGATAAGTAAATTCTATAAGATGTTTCTTAAGTCAGATCAATTCAGTGAACTCATTCTCTAATGAGCACCCACTTTTTTGTATTAATATCTCACATAAGTGGCATATGAGATCTGCCACCCTCTCCATCGAGCATACATAGAAAGTGCTAATCTATCCAGAACATTGATCCCCTACTCAATGCTCATATGACTAGAAATATTCTAAATCAAGATTTTTAAGATTTTAGATCTCATAGGTATGATCTCATCATAATCCTAAATCTATTTTCCTAATTTATGAAGTTCATCATAATCGTTACTAAAGTAAGATGCAGCATATGATGAAAAATGCTTTTTATTATTTAAAGAGTCAATACATAAGTCTGGAAGATTACAAGAAAAACCCATCAAAATACAAATTTTGATTGACTTATAGGACATATTCCTTTCACACATATTATGTGCCATAAAAGCCATGAAAATTTCAAAAAAAAATTGAGTAAAATCAGTGCCATAAGGAAAGAGTTTTGGTTTTCTAAAACTCTATCTCATAGAATTTGAAATCCAAACTAATTCCTACTTTGACTTGATCCACAACCACTTTCCATGTAAGAGATAAAGAGAGGAAAGTTTTGGGCATGTGTGAAGACCTGGGAGAGAAGTTTTGTCACACAAAATAAGATAGAGTGGGCGTGGGATAAGAGAGAGTGGGCGTGGGGGCTAAATTGGCGCAAGATGGAATCCTAGTCTTACTAGGATTCAATCTATGTCTTGTTCCAATTTGGTTTCTCAAACCAAATCAAACCAAAACCAAATCAATCTAATTAAAATAAGACATAACCTAATTTAAAATATAATTTAATCAGGTTAAATTAGATTTAAATTAGATTTAATTTTTTAATCAAATTAGAAATTAGGTTGATCCAAGTCCTAATTGAACTAAGACTAATTTTTTCTTACACTTGGCTTATCTAATAAACTAATTGGACTTGATTCAATCAAATTCAAATCAAATCTAATTAAATTATATTTAATTAGACTTAATCTCAGTCCATTAGCTTAATCAAATTAAGCCAATTAGCAATCGAATTGCTAATCGATCCTCCTACAACACTTGTACTAGGTTAAATGTCAATCATATTGATCGTTTAACCCTAGAATGATTCTTAATCATTGATCAACCATCCGATCGGATCGTGAACTCTAATATGTGTGATTTCATAGGTCTGAACCTAAGCTGGTAGCATAGAAATAAAATTTTATATCAATCAAAGTGACCATCTAGCAATGGTATCTGACGGTCGGATAGGTCGAATGTGTAGAACAATATCCTTAGAACCCATGCAGATATAGTTTTCATATAATTCATCTCCTTGACCAAAAAGCTCATAGAAAACCTCAGAGTTCTACTGTTAACTCTGATCAGATTATCCACATTATATTTCAAAATATCAAATCCATCTGATGGATTATCCTGGCCAAGATTTTTATAAATTGAAATACAGTGACTCATTCTTCTCCAACTCTTGGAGTGGTCAATCTCATTTCGATCACACTCTGACTTCGTAAGTACTTGACTGTGCCCAGAAGCCTTCCGTCACTGAATTAGAAATTCAGTTAGTCTAGTACCAAAGCATAGTAAGTTGCTTGCAAGTCAGTGAGGCGATCTCAGGTCTAAGAGACACTTATACCTATATCCCATCAGAGATATTCTCGACAGCAGAATACTCTAGAGTTGGTCACGTTCAATGATGATGTACCTTTATATCTCACCTATATGCCATACCATTATCTTCACACTCCTTGGTTAAGAGAACAACCAATCCATATGGCCTACAGCAATCTATGCTCGATAGAAGCTGTCGTCCTTATTAACAGCTTATCATTTGGTCATGAACAGTTTTAAGGACTAATCGATAAATCCTCTCTTTATCAAACCTAAATAGTCCTAAGGACTTCATCACAACAACGGAGTTCATTAGAACATGAAAACTTATGATAAAAATATCAAAAATATATTTTATTTATTAACAAATCAATTATAATATAAAGTTGCTCAACCATCAACAACTTGACGATTGGCTTTTGGGATATATTTTCCAACAACTCCCACTTGTCCTAAAGCCACTCAGCACGGTATCTAATACCCATCTTTGACTTATGGTTGTCGAACTCCTTTATTGCTAGGGCTTTAGTGAAGGGGTCGGTCAGGTTCTCCTTTCCATAGATCTTCTAAAGGTTGATATCACTTCAATCCACGATCTCCCAGACCAGGTGGAAGCGGTGCAAAATGTGCTTCATCCGCTGGTGTGCTTTGGATTCCTTCATCTGAGCTATGGCACCAGTCTTGTCATAGTAGAGCAGGATTGGACCATCGAAGGAGGGTGCTACTCTGAGCTGGGTGATGAATTTTCTCAGCCATACAGCTTTCTTCATGGCAATCGATGCTACGATGTACTCTGCCTCACAAACAGAGTCTGCCACAGTATGCTGTTTGAAATTCTTTCAGCAGATTGCTCCACCATTCAGAGTAAGGATATAACCTGACACGCTTCTGCTGTCATCATGGTCAGATTGAAAGTTAAAGTTTGTGAACCCCATAAGTTTTAGATCTGACTTGCCAAAAACCAACTATTGGTCCTTAGTATTTCTTAAATACTTAAGGATGGCTTTAACCACTTTTCAATGATTTTTTTCAAGATCAGATTGGTATCTACTCACTAGTCCTAGTGAGTATGCCACATCTGATCTTGTACATATTATGGCGTACCTGATAGATCCCACGATCGAAGCATATGGGACTCTACTCATACGCTCTCTCTCTCTTCAGGAGTTATCAGATAATCGTTCTTAGAGAGAGAAATTCCATGGCCTATCAGTAGATAGCCCTTCTTGAAATTCTTTATGCTGAACCTCTTCAGCATAGTGTCTATGTACGTGGACTGGGATAACCCAAGTATCTTTTTAGATTTATCTCTATAGATCTTCATCCCTAGGATGTAGGATGCTTCACCCAAGTCCTTCATGAAGAATTGTGATGACAACCATACTTTTATTCCTTGTAGTGCGGGGATGTCATTTCTGATTAAGAGAATGTCATCCACGTACAAGATAAGAAATACCATAACTGGATCATTTGCCCATTTATAAATGCAGGGCTCTTCTCCATTCTTAATGAAGCCATACATTTTGATCACCTTATCAAAATGCATGTTCCAACTTCGAGAAGCTTGCTTCAATCCATAAATGAATCTCTGAAGCTTGCATACCTTAGACTCATCTATGGATGTAAACCCCTCAGGTTGTATCATATACACCTCTTCGGTCAGCTCTCCATTCAGAAAAGTTATCTTTACATCCATCTGTCAGATCTCATAATCCAGATGGGTAGCTATTGCAAGCATTATCCAAATAGATTTGAGCATTGTCACAGGGAAGAACGTCTCGTTATAGTCAATACTATAATGTTGATGATATCCCTTGGCAACCAGATAGGCTTTATAGATCTCCACCTTTCATCTGCGCCCCTCTTCCTTTTGAAGACCCATTTACTCTCAATGGGTTTAACCCCTTCGGTGGGTCAACCAATGTCCATACATCGTTGACCTTCATGGACTCCATTTCAAATTTTATGACTTCAAGCCATTTCTCGAAATTAGATCTCTGCATTGCATCCATATAGGTGATCGGATCCTCATCATTCTCATCGAGTTCGATGGGATCACCATTTCGGATCAAGAAACTGTAGTATCTATCCGACTGATGTGGTACTCTATCGGATCGCCTTAATGGTGCAGGTACATTGGGCTCTAGATCTGATCTAATCAAATCTGACTCAGGTACAGCTATTGGTGTCGGTCCTTCTACCTGTTGAACTTCATCAAGTTCAACCTTAGAGACAACGGTTCCTTCACCAAGGAACTCCTTTTCTAAAAAAGGTTGCCTTAAGGCTGATGAACTCCTTTTGTTCATCAGCATGATAGAAAAAAATATCCTTTGGTCTCTTTGGGGTACCCTATGAATGTGCATTTGTCAGATCTAGGTTCGAGTTTATCTGTAACTAACCGTTTGACATAGGTCAGGCACCCCCAGACCCAAAGGTGTGAAAGTACTGGCTTACGTCCTGTCCATATCTCATATGGAGTCTTAATTACAGACTTACTTGGAACCCTATTTAACAGATAACATGCCGATTCGAGTGCATATCCCCAGAAGGATACGGCAAGCTGGCAAAATCCGTCATGGATCGGATCATGTCTAACAGAGTCTGATTTCTCCTTTCAGACACACCATTATGATGTGGTGTTCTTGAAGGAGTCCATTGAGAGAGAATCTCGTTCTCTCCTAGATATGTGAGAAACTCAATAGAAAGGTATTTCTCTCCTCAGTCAGATTGAAGAGTTTTAATACTCTTTCCAGTTTGTTTTTCTACTTCACTTCAAAATCGTTTGAACATTTCAAATGAATCCAACCTATGTTTCATCAGATAGATATATCCATATCTGGATAGATCATCCATGAAAGTGATGAAGTAAAAATATCCACCTCTTGCACTTGTGCTTATGGGCCTGCACACATTAGTATGTACTAGGCCCAAAAGTTCAATAGCTCTCTCACCTTTTTCAGTAAAAGGTGACTTGGTCATTTTACCAAGAAGACAGGACTCACAGGTTGAAAGTGATTCACAATCACTGACTTCGAGGATTTCCTCTTGAGTTAACCTATTTATTCTGTTCTTGTTTATATGACCTAGCCTACAGTGCCATAAGTAGATATCTGATACAATATCTAATCTAAGGTGCTTGCTAGTAGAATAGACTCTTATCGGGCTTGATCTTTCTAGTCTGGCCCTGCACAGATGTCCTAACCTGAACTTGCACCTTCTTCACTTTCTTCATCCTGTTCTTCTTTCCTTTCTCAAAGGATCGAGAACCAGAAGAGGAACCTCCCACTAAGTTCACCGACTCCTTGTGGAGTTGGTGATCCTTCTCAAAGTTCTAAAGCAACCCAAAAAACCCATGATAGTTTACTTCGGGCTTTGTTATTCTATAATGAGTTAGGAATGGGAGATAAGACTTGGGCAGTGAGTTCAGTATTGCATCTTTCCCAAGCTGCTCATGCAAGGAAAAGCCGAGCTTGCTCAAACGCTCCATCAGCTAGATCATGTATAATACATGATCAGTGACAGAGGCACCATCCCGTATTTTGATGTTGAAGATAGTACAACTAGTCTTGTACCTCTCCGTATCATCAGGTGTGCCAAGAGCATCCTCCAACACTTGAAGCATATCTTTTGGCTGAGCCATCTCAAATCTTTGACTGAACTTATCGCTCATGGCTGCCAGCATGATGCAGCGCACCATGGTCTGATCACTGAGCCACTTTTGGTAAGTATCTCTGACTGTTCCACATGCATTGACAGCTGGCTCCTCAGGTGTAGGATACGTTATCACATATAGGATCCATTCATGCTCCAGGACTATCTTCAACTTTTGGTACCAGCTATCGAAGTTGGGTCCCACCAATTTATCATTGTCCAACAATGATTGGAGCGATAGGAAAGTGACTATATCTGTACAAAAAAAAAATCATAACCTAATTAGTAATTGATTCATTAAACCTAAAGATTTGGACTTCAATCAAAAAGTTTCTTTCACTATTTTATTCGAATTGGTAGCCTTTACCTCCAATTCAAAGAATTATCCTAATTTCTTAGTGGGTACTAGAATCCACTTAGAGTGCACACAAGCCCAACTTTGGTTAGCCAACCCATGTATATCTAAGGGTAGACTCATAACCAATTATTTCTCTAAATAATTTTTAGTAATTTAATTTTACCCCAATCCCTAAATAGTGGGCTTTGGCCTCCACTAAAAAGGTCTGGTTAGGTCCAACCATTAACATGACCATACATAGCCCATCTAGCCAATGAATGATTAGGTCCAACTTTGGATGGCAAACCTAACCACCATTTAGAAAGATGTAGTCAAGAAATCATATTATGAATGACAATTCTATCAGCCGATAAGCACCAGGCCATTGGGTCTCCAATGATTATCCAACTGATGGACCCATTATCATCCACTTAATGGGAGGTTATGATCTAGTTATCACCATAACTATTTTATTTTAAGGACCTAATAATTATAGAGGATTTAATTGATTTAGAGGAGGAGGTCAGATGAACCAGCTTATCATGATCCTCCCATTGGCTTCAACAAGTCAGCTTAAGGGAGACCATCAAAAGGGCTGGTCTAGGAACACCTAAATCAGTCACACTGATTTACCTAGCTGACATGGGTCAGCTCGAATAGTCATGTGATCCGATCAAAATATAATTTCACTAAGAGGCCAGGTAAGTTCGATCAGTGGGAGGGTCTACCAAAGCTTGCCACAGACACCATCAGAAATGGCTGTTGCCCAGCTATGCAACCCAAGAGGGGGGGTGAATTGGGTTTCTAAAAATTTTAAGCTTAACTTATGACTTATGAGAAATGTTTGACAAAGCTAAATAAATAGGGAGAGTAGAATTAATTCAAGGCTAATGGCTAAGAGCAAGAATGCAAGAGAATAATGAAGAGTTAAAGAAGAGCAATTAGACACACCATAAATAAAAAGATTTATAGTGGTTCGGTGCCAACCTTGCACCTACATCCACTCCCCAAGCTCCTACTTGAGAATTTCAATCCACTAATGTTGTATTCAACCCGAATACAAACATCGAAAACTCCAACTCTAGCTATCCCAAGCTAGTCCACTTGTTTCTCGGGTACAAGCCAACCTTATACACTCCGATTCAAGATTTGGATCAACCTTTCCTTATTTTGGAACCCTTCCAAAACAAAAATAATAACACAAACAAAGTATAACAATGAATAGTACAAGAAAGCTCCTTTAATGAGCGTATGAGACTTTAAATACTCTTTACTCAAGAAGAAGAAGACCCTTTTTGATTTCCTCAAGGTGGTTGGAGACTAAAATGTGCACTTGAGGAGTTGGTGAGCTTGGATCAAAGGCTTCTTGAATGCTTTGAGTGAGCTTTTGCTTAGGGCTGAAAAATTTGCTTGAAATCCCTTTTTCAAAATCTCTCTTCTTGATTCTTCTCTCTTTTCTTCTTGTTGATTTCCACCTTTTTGTCCCTTTTATAGGTTTAAGAAATAGTGGAAAATATTCTAGGCTGAAAAAGAGCCGTTAGACCACAATAAATGAGCATTAAAAGTACTTAAAATGGGTTTAAAACTAGCCGTTGCGGAAAAATTCCATCACAGGGGTCGACTCATGGGTCGACTCATGCCTGGGGGTCGACTCATGGGTCGACCTCTGTGGAAGAACAACAGAAAACAACCAGAAGATAAGGTTCTGTGATTTTTGGCCTAAAAATAGTAGGGGTCGACTCATGGGTCGACTCATGCCTTGGGGGTCGACTCATTGGTTGACTCACAGGTTGTGCCAAGCCAAAAAATCTGCGTGCCAAACAGCTCATTGTGCTATGAGTTGACTCATGGGTCGACTCATGATTTTCAAACAAGCATATCTTTCAAAATACAAGTCCAAAAATAATAAAATTTTCACCAATAGATCACAAATCTTTTGTTCTATCATTTGATGCTTTCAAATCAGGGTTTTGGTAAAATTACAATTTTACCCCTGAAAAGCAATAAGTCTTTTTCAAGTGAAAATCATTAGTACTCTTTCAACTGCTTTGTAATCATCAAAATCAATCTAAGGAGCAACAATCTCTCCCTTTTTGATGATGACAAAACACTTGAACAAAAGCATATATATGAATCAATGATCATAAATTTCAAAGGAATGAAATGCATTATAGGTAGTTTGAGGATAAATAAGAAATTTACTACCAACTTATAAGTGCATTTGCTTGAAAAGAAGATTGATTCTTTTGGCATGTGATACATGTATCCATTTGCATAAATAATTTGTCTATTGCTTAATGATTTGAAAATTTGCTCATTTGATCATGTGATTTTGGTATCAGAGCAGAAAATTTATTTTTGTTATCAGAGCAAAGCAGAATTTACCTTAGGATTTGAAAATTGCGTGTTTGAAAATATCTCATTTGCTTGTTTTTCAATTTTCTTAACATCTTGAAAATTTGTTCATTCTTATTTGATTATTTAGTTTTAGTATCAGAGCATGTTTAACAATTAAGTGTATCAATGCATGTCTAATAATTAATTTAAAGCATGTCAGAGCATGTCTAAATATAAGATTAATTTTAAAGCATATCAGAGCATGTCAAATTTTAAGATGTATCAGAGCATGTCTAATTTTAAAGCATATCAGAGCATGTTTAAGAAGTAATTTTAAAGGTTGCTCATTTGCTTTGTGCTTAGCAATTCACTCGTTTTGTTATCAATTGTGTTTTTGATATTTTAATTTCTCCCAATTCACTCATTTTATTTTTAAGTCTTTTATTTATCTCTCTTTTGATACTTTTGCTTAGCAATTCACTCATTGTATTTTTAAGTCATTTAAAAATCTTGCTTTTGATATTTTTCTATCTTGCTTTTGATATTTTTCTTTAATTTCTCCCCCTTTTTGACATCATCAAACATTATTAACTCCCCCTCTTTTTTTTGAATACATTTTCTCTTTAGTATTTCTTCAAACTTCTTATGCTAATCATTAATGTTTACTCCCCTAAATACAGCAATCATAAAACAAAATATGCCATTGAGTACCATAGATATGAATTAGCAACAAAGAGAAGATATATAATCAAAAGATGATTGATACCATAGTTGTTTCAAAACATATTCCATAATATAAAAGTCAACTAGTTAACATTATTACATGGCCCAAAAGACAGATGCTAGAAAGAACAACAGACAAGGCTAGCTACAAGGATCTAGTAGAGCTCATGACTAGATGGATCAGAATCAGATGTATCAGAGATGGGGTGGGGAGATGATGGATCACGACCAAGAGCTCATCCTCTACCCCGTCTGCCTCTACCACGAGTGGCGGTGCTGGCACGAGTAGGTGGGCGAGATGATCCTGAAGGCTGAGAAGCCAAAGACTGGACTACAAGAGAGAGCCTGATGGTGTCAAGAAGGTTCAGAGCTCTCGAAACAGACTGAAGCAGTGCAGTGAACTGTGTAGAAGCATGCTCACTAGAGCCTCTGATCTCTCTCCTCAAGAAATCAAATCCACCCTCCAATATACCTCTGAGTCTGCCAGCCTCCGTAGTTAGGTCTGTGACCTCAATAGTGCACTCCTGTGGCTGTGGATGGGCCAGAGCAAATACTTGCCCCTGCAAGTCAAGTACTCTCCCAGTCAATCTCAACATGTAATCCTCGAGCTGCTGAATCCGAACTGACTGATCTGAGATCATCTGAAATATAGTGGAGATATGGGGGATCAAGGTCTGATCAGATGCATCTATGATGTGGATCCTGGTGCAAACGCAGAAGTGCTCCATTGATGAGAAAGCAAGGAAGCCACACGCAAAGAAATCTGCTCAATCTGATCATCAGCCAATCTGAACTCTGAGGGAGGTGCTCTGTTGTCTGGCTGCTGAACTGGTGTGTGCCTCCTGGTGGACTCTGAAGGGCCAGCCTCTGGATCTGAAACAAACTGGATGTCTGGAGATGCTGCCCTGAAGTCATGGAGAGGTGATGAGGGACCTTCTTCCTCAGCTCTGTCCTCAACTCTGTCCTCAGCTCTCTCTTTTGTACCCTTGATCCTACCACCATCAATCCTAGTGAATCCCATGCAGTGCAGAGTGTGTTGGTTGATGGTGTCTGAGTGAGAGAGCCTAGCTGATGCCTCCCCCTCAAAACTGACTCCAAACCTCCTGAATACTAGTGTGAGGGCCATACCAAAAGGCAGATGTGCCTTGGATCTATTCAGTGTTTCTCTCATGGCCTCAATCATTAAAGCAGGGAGGTTTAAGGGGGCTTGGGTGATCACATGAAACATTATACATATGTCTCGGCCAGAAAGGAGGTCATATCTACCACTTCTCGGGAAGAAAAGCTTTGTCACTAATTGATGTAGAATTCTCATTTCAATTGACAAGATCTTGGCTTCTAATTTATTTAGACTTCCCGAGTAGGTTCCTCCTAAAATTAAATTGATCCCTTCTTCCTTCACTGGGAGTTCCATGTTAGAATATCCCTCACAGGGCAAATGCAGAATCTCTCCCAAAATAATAGGATCTAAGCAGATATCAATTCCCTTAACAGTAGAAGTTACTGTTCCATTGCCATAGTGCAGATTCAGATAAAACTCTCTAACCAAGTCTACATATGTAACTTCTTTGAGAGAACAGTAAAATCCCCAACCTTGATTTTTGATCTTTGACCCAAAGGAGAAACCTTCTTTTTCAAAGAATCTGAAGTCCACATTCTTGCCGGTTTCTACCTTTCTGTCAGAGAGAGGGATTTTGGTAGGGCTAAGAGGAGACTGAGAGAGACCTAGTGCAGACGTTGAAGCCGGAATGGGAGCAGAGGAGGTCTGAGAAGCTTGCCTTTTCCTGCGGACGCCTTCTTCCAGCTCACGGACTGATTTCCTTCTTTGAGGGAGTTTCATTTTTGGGGCCATTCTCACCACAAGAGCAAGCAATGAGACTTGAAAGATCAAATGGGTGAGGAGAAGGAGGGTTATTAGAAGATGGAAAGGGATTTTGGCGGAGAGAAATCATGATTTTGAGAAGAACGGTGGAAGCTAGGGCACACTCCAACTGCTTCAATCAAGGGAGAAAGATGCGAAAAGCTCCTTTCACAAGGAGTGATTTGAGGTGGAGAGGTGATGGGAGAATGATCTTGGGCTAAATCCTTGGTTTTGGAGAGAACGAAGATGAGGACAACGAGTCTTGGAGGGAGGAAGACGAGGAAGGAGGGGTCGGCTCATGAACGGGCTTTTGGTTAAAAAAAGAAATGAACCCGTGGGATGATGGCCGAAAATTTCAAGTATGCCATTGGGTCGACCCTAGGGGGTCGACTCATGATTCACAAAATTTTAGGAAAAATATGAATAAATTCTAAAAAAATTCAAAATTTTGGGAGAAGAATTTTTGCTCAATGACAAGTTGTGAGAATGATAATCTTGAGCTTTTAGGTCCAAGAGAGATGATGAAAATTGAGCTCAAAGAAATTTTGACATCGATTCCTTGGAATTGGAGAAACATTTAGGCAAATGGATCAAGAATTCTTAGATTTCTCCTAATTTTATAGAATCTATCCTCACTAAGGGCCTTTGTAAAGATATCAGCTAATTGATTTTTAGTGCAAACATAGTCAAGAATTATATCTTTGTTTTGAACATGTTCTCTTATAAAATGATGTCTTATTTCAATATGTTTAGACCTTGAATGTTGAATTGGATTTTTAGTAATGTTTATGGAACTAGTGTTATCACATCTTATGGGTGTTTCATTAAGTTTGATACCAAAGTCTTCGAGTTGTTGCTTAATCCACAAGATTTGAGCACAACAACTTTCGGCTGCAATGTATTCGGCCTCAGCCGTAGACAGTGCTACCGAATTTTGTTTCTTGCTAAACCAGGAGATTAGGTTAACTCCAAGAAATTGGCAGGTTCCACTAGTGCTTTTTCTGTCTAATCTACATCCAGCAAAATCAGCATCTGAATATCCTAATAAATCGATTAATGAGTCCTTAGAGTACCATAGTCCTAGAGTTTGAGTACCATTTAAATATCTAAGGATTCTTTTAACAGCATTCAAGTGAGACTCTTTAGGATTAGATTGAAATCTAGCACATAGAAAACACTAAACATGATATCAGGCCTACTTGCAGTTAAATATAATAGAGAGCCAATCATACCTCTATAATATTTTAAGTCTACACATTTACCTTCTTCATCCTTGTCAAGCTTACATGAGGGGCTCATGGGTGTGCCAATTGCTTTGGAGTTCTCCATTCCAAATCTTTTGAGTAATTCCTTGGTGTACTTGCTTTGGGTGATGGAGATTTCTTCCTTTGTTTGTTTGATTTGGAGTCCGAGGAAGAATGTAAGTTCTCCCATCATGCTCATCTCGAACTCCCCCTGCATGAGCTTAGCAAAGTCTTGACAAAGAGATTCATTAGTAGACCCAAAAATAATGTCATCAACATATATTTGTATAATTAACATATCATTTTGATTTCTTTTAATGAATAGGATTGTGTCTACATTACCTCTTGAAAAACCATTATTTAGTAAAAATTTGCTTAGCCTATCATACCAAGCCCTAGGTGCTTGTTTTAAACCATATAGAGCTTTATTTAATTTAAAAATATGATTAGAAAAAGCATGATTCTCAAAACCTGGGGGTTGTTCTACATAGACTTCTTCAGCAATATATCCATTCAAAAATGCACTTTTGACATCCATTTGAAATAATTTAAATTTCATAAAGCAAGCATATGCAAGTAGAAGTCTAATGGCCTCTAATCTAGCAACAGGTGCAAAGGTCTCATCAAAATCAATTCCTTCTTCTTGATTATAACCTTTAGCAACCAATCTTGCTTTATTTCTTATTACATTTCCATGTTCATCTAATTTGTTCCTAAAGACCCACTTTGTGACAATTATTGAATAATTTTTAGGTCTTGATACTAAAGTCCATACATTATTTCTTTCAAATTGATTAAGTTCCTCTTGCATTGCATTAATCCAATTATAATTTTTTTTAGCTTCTTCAATAGTTTTTGGTTCGAGATGAGAGACAAAAGCACAATGATTAAATACATCTTTAAGTAAAGAACGAGTTTTTACCTCATGCATAGGATCACCAATAATTAACTCCTTAGGGTGATTGTGAACATACCTCCATTCTTTAGGTAGGTCATTTGTACCTTGAGATTGTTCTTGAAGTTCTTCACCTCTCTCATCCTGTTTGTCTTCATATTCCTTATCATCTTGAATTGTTGAATCTTTCAGAGTGATCTCCTTCATTCCTTCTATAAGAGGATCTGCATCATCAACACCTTCATTCTTCCTTGAAAGAAGATCGTTAGATTCATCAAAGACAATATGTATGGACTCCTCTACTACTAAAGTTCTTTTGTTAAAAACTCTAAAAGCTTTACAATTGGAGGAGTAACCAAGAAAGATTGCTTCATCTGATTTTACATCAAATTTTTCAAGTCTTTCTTTACCATTATTTAACACAAAACATCGGCAACCAAAAATATGAAAATAAGCAATATTAGGTTTTCTTTCTTTCCAAAGCTCATAGGAGGTTTTCTTTAAAATTTGTCTAATCAAAGCACGATTTAAAATGTAACATGCTGTGTTAATTGCTTCCGTCCAAAAATATCTTCAAAGGTTGCTTTCACAAAGCGTGGTACGGGCCATTTCTTCTAAGGTTCTATTTTTCCTTTCTACTACCCCATTTTGTTGGGGTGTCCTAGGAGCAGAGAAGTTATGGTCAATTCCCTTTTCATCACAAAAGTTTTCAAAGTCTTGATTTTCAAATTTAGTTCTATGATCGCTTCGAATATTTTGAATTGAAAATCCTTTCTCATTAGTGACTTTTCGATAAAATTTAGTGAAAACATGAAAAGTTTCATCTTTGTGTACTAAAAAGAAAACCCAAGTAAAACGAGAGTAATCATCTATAATTACAAAACCATATCATTTTCTTCCTAGACTAGTGGTTCTAGTAGGTCCAAATAAGTCCATATGCAAAAGCTCTAAAGGTCTAGAGGTTGAAACAATATTTTTGGATTTAAATGAAACTCTTGTTTGTTTACCTAGTTGGCATGCATCACAAATTTTATCCTTTTCAAAATTCAATTTTGGCAAATCAAGAACTAATTCTTTCTTAATTAATTTTGAAAGAGAATGCATGCTAATGTGTGCAAGTCTGCGATGCCAAAGCCAACTAGTCTCATTAATTTTAGCATTCAAGGATACTAGGCATTGCATGTTTATTTTGGCTAAATCATTTAAATCTATCATATAAATATTACCATGTCTATGTCCAATAAATTTAATGCCATCATTAATAGGACTAGTTACAATGCAAACAGACGATTCAAAAACAACCTTATATTCTTTATCACAAAATTGACTAATGCTTAGTAAATTATGCTTTAAACCATCTACTAACAAAATATTTTCAATGTATTTGGAGAGAGTGATACCAATGTTACCTATACCGATGATCTTTCCTTTGCCATTGTCTCCAAAGGTGATCATCCCTCCATTCTTAGCATCAAGAGTGATGAATTGGGATTCATCACCAGTCATGTGTCTCGAGCATCCACTGTCAAGATACCATTTTCTGTTTCCTCCTTGGGATGCTAGACACACCTGCAAGCAAAAGTCAAGTTTTTGTTTTAGGTACCCAAGCTTTCTTGGATCTTTTTTGGTTAGTCATAATGGTTCCTTTTGGAATCCATATTTTCTTTACAGTTGAGTTTGCAGACTTGTTAGAGAAGCAAGTGTATGACTTATGTCCTACTCTACCACATTTGAAGCAAGTAATATTAAAAGACTTGTTACTTAAAGAGTTTACATAAATATTTTTCAGATATTTTTATTTCTTCAAAGGATTATAGCCAAGTCCAGTCTTATCATACACGGCTTTTTGATTATCAAGAATCATATTAAGTTTATTTGAACTCAAGGTGAACTTTTCTACTATTGATTTTATCTTGGCAATTTCATTCTTTAAACTTTGATTTTCTTGAAGCAGGGTGGATTTTTTAATTGAAATATTTTCCTTTTATTTCAATAAAGATTGATTTTTCAATTTTAGATCTTTGTTCTTCATCCCTAGTTTCTTTAATTCATCAACTAAATCATAGAAAGCTTCATGTAATTCTTCAAATGTAAAGTCACTAGGAGTTTCGAAAATTATCTCATTTTTGTGTGCCATAAGGCACAGATTGGCTTGTTCGGTTGAGTTTTCCTCTTTGGAGCTTGAGTCATCACTCGCACTCCAAGTGGCCAAGCCATCATGGCCTTCTTCTTGTACTTCTTGGGACCTTTCTTCAGTTGTGGGCATTCGAATTTGAAGTGTCCCGGCTTCTTGCATTCATAGCAGATAAGGGGTTGGTCTTTCTCTTTTTCTTTGCTCTGTTTCTCTTTTATGAATGGCCTCTTCCTCATCCCTTGTTTCCTTTTTCTCAAAAATTTCTTGAATCTTCGGGTAATGAGTGCCATCTCTTCATCTTATTCTTCATCTTCAGTGTCATCAGTTTCTTCATCTGGTGGAGCTATGGATTTGAGGGCAATTGTTTTTTTCTTTTTGACTTCTTCCTCTTGATGTTGCTTCATGCTTAGCTCATGAGTCATCAATGATCCAAGAAGCTCTTTCAAGGGTAGAATGTTTAAGTCCTTGGCTTCTTGGATGGCAGTCACTTTGGCTTCCCAAGTTCTTGGTAAGGACCTAAGAATCTTTCTTACAAGCTCACTGTTAGTATAGGACTTACCAAGTCTCTTTAAACTATTAATAATATCAGTAAAGCGAGTAAACATTTCAGTTATGGACTCATCATGCTCCATTTTAAACAATTCATATTTATGCACAAGCATGTTGATTTTAGACTCCTTTACTTGATTGGTTCCCTCATGGGTTACTTCTAACCTATCCCATATTTCTTTAGCAGATGAGCAAGTAGAAATGCGATTAAATTCGTTAGCATCAAGAGCACAATAAAGAATATTCATTGCTTTAGCATTTAATTGGGCCATCTTCTTATCAACCTCATCCCATTCTTTCTCGGGTTTGGCTGATTCCTCACCATCTATAATTTTAGTGGGTGTGTGAGGACCGTTCACTATGATACTCCACATATCATAGTCGAGTGCTCGAATGAATATTTTCATCCGAGCTTTCCAATAGGTGTAATTAGACCCATTGAAAAGTGGAGGTCGGTTGGTGGATTGCCCCTCGGCTAGAGAAGTGCCGACTTGAGTTGCCATAGATCTTTGGCTCTTTGATTGTTTAGATCAAAAAAGGGCTAGAGCATCGGGCTCTGATACCACTTGTTGCCCAGCTATGCAACCCAAGAGGGGGGGGGTGAATTGGGTTTCTAAAAATTTTAAGCTTAACTTATGACTTATGAGAAATGTTTGACAAAGCTAAATAAATAGGGAGAGTAGAATTAATTCAAGGCTAATGGCTAAGAGCAAGAATGTAAGAGAATAATGAAGAGTTAAAGAAGAGCAATTAGACACACCACAAACAAAAGGATTTATAGTGGTTCGGTGCTAACCTTGCACCTACATCCACTCCCCAAGCTCCTACTTGAGAATTTTAATCCACTAATCTTGTATTCAACCCGAATACAAACATCGAAAACTCTGACTCTAGCTATCCCAAGCTAGTCCACTTATTTTCTGGGTACAAGCCAACCCTATACACTCCGATTCAAGGTTCGGATCAACCTTCTCTTGTTTTGGAATCCTTCCGAAACAAAAACAATAACACAAACAAAGTATAACAATGAATAGTACAAGAAAGCTCCTTTAATGAGCGTATGAGACTTTAAATACTCTTTACTCAAGAAGAAGAAGACCCTTTTTGATTTTGTCAAGGTGGTTGGAGACTAGAATGTGCACTTGAGGAGTTGGTGAGCTTGGATCAAAGGCTTCTTGAATGCTTTGAGTGAGCTTTTGCTTAGGGCTGAAAAATTTGCTTGAAATTCCTTTTTCAAAATCTCTCTTTTTGATTCTTCTCTCTTTTCTTCTTGTTGATTTCCACCTTTTTGTCCTTTTTATAGCTTTAAGAAATAGTGAAAAATATTCTAGACTAAAAAAGAGCCGTCAGACCATAATAAATGAGCATTAAAAGCACTTAAAATAGGTTAAAAACTAGCCGTTGCGGAAAAATCCTGTCACAGGGGTCGACTAATGGGTCGACTCATGCCTGGGGGTCGACTCATGGGTCGACCTCTGTGGAAGAACAACAGAAAACAACCAGAAGACAAGGTTCTGTGATTTTTGGCCTAAAAACAGCAGGGGTCGACTCATGGGTCAACTCATGCCTTGGGGGTCGACTCATGGGTCGACTCACAAGTTGTGCCAAGCCAAAAATTCTGCGTGCCAAACAGCTCATTGTGCTATGAGTTGACTCATGGGTCGACTCATGATTTTCAAATATGCATATCTTTCAAAATACAAGTCCAAAAATAATGAAATTTTCACCAATGGATCACAAATCTTTTGTTCTATCATTTGATGCTTTCAAATCATAGTTTTGATAAAATTACAATTTTGCCCCTGAAAAGCAATAAGTCTTTTTCAAGTGAAAATCATTAGTACTCCATCAACTACTTTGTAATCATCAAAATCAATCTAAGGAGCAACAATGGCCAAGTAAGTAGGCTCGCAATTAAAAACTATCGATCTGGTTTATCTTAGACATCAACTGGTTTAATTAGTTTCGATTAGATCAACCTAACAGTTTGTGTTAGACCGCTTAGCCAAGAATCAAGTCCATTTGGTTCTCATTAAAGACATGGACTTGACCAAGTACAACTATTATAATTAATCTAGAGAATCTTTGATCTAATCTAAGACAATAATTGATTAGATTTAGTCAATTCTCTAATTAAGTCCATCTTTAATCTAACCTTAGGTCTAATCCAATTAATGGACCTAATTTTCACTAACCCATTAACCCAATGTGTTATGGTTTGTGTCTTAGGTTCTTCAATTCACAATCCTAGAACCTAATCAAACAACTTTTTAATTCTTAATTAATTTTTGCGCTAAGGGTTGGGGTTCGGCTTTTCGAAAATAATTTTCATGTTTGTAAAATATTTTTACAACATGGTTCTACCAATCAAGTTACATGTTTGATTCATAATCAAAATATAAGTAAAATAAGTATAAAACTACTTTAGATCTAATCTAGACAGATTCATGTAATTGAAACAATTTCAACTTTAAACTGCGTAAATTTTTCAGACAAATATATGATGGTTCTTTGCACAGAAATTATTAACAAAAAGATTTTATTTTAGATTTAAATATTTTTTAAATCTAATAAATCATAAATTTAATCTAGATCATATCTAACAAATTTATGATTAAAGATAGATCTACACGAACTAGAACAGCCTTTGCACTACAAGGGAAAAATCTTATAGCAGGACAACCTACAGTTCGTGATTGATCTAAAAATTTTAATTTTAGATTTAACAATAAGATTATAAATTAGATCTAATCTAAAAAATAATTTAAGCATATATAAATAATCATATAATAAACAACCTAGGCTCTAATACCAATTGAAGGAACCAGATCTAGAGTTTCAGGGTTAGATCTTGAAACTTTTTCAAGATCAGACAGTGGAAGACTAAAATAAATCAAAATTTATCTTATAAAACTAGAGAATCCCAAGATCTAAGATTCTATTACATGGCATTAAATCAAAAATTAAAATATAAAGAGCAAGAACTACATGTTGATCATATCAACATGTTTCTATACTACGTCTAATGTATATAAAATATAATAGATTAGATCTATTACCTTGCAAGTTAGATGTTCTAACTTTGCTGATCTAAAATTGAGGATAATGTTATGAGCTGCACATGTATCTGACCTCTAGGACTCATCCACATGAGCCCAGGAATCACGATCAGAAGTCCTGGTCCAAAAAATCAGCACAATATGCTAGTACTGTGCTGATCTTTCTTCGATGGTCGATCAGATACCTCCTTCTTCTTGATTTGGACTCTTTGAAAAATGAGAAGTAGGAAAAGGAGTTTTAGATATGAGACACTCTCAGAAAACTCATAGATGAAGGAAGAAAAGAGGTGAACATAGCAACCCTAGAAGAAGACCCTCTTCTTCTACTCTTTGCTCTCACCTAGACACCTAGTTTTGTGTCTATTATATCTCCATGCCCCAACACTCTTTCTTCCTAATTTTTATATGCCCCAAAGATATCTCAATGCTTTATAATTTATAAAAAGTTTAAAAAAATTAATCTTAAATAATGAGATATGAAGAGTCCTTGTCTAGGTCAAATACCTAGTCAAGAAAAATCCAAACAGGGCAAAACAAGTGGTGCCCAACTCTTGGGCACCCCCTCCTTCTTTTTCTACCATGGACTACCAGCAAAGAGTACAAAATATATGTCATAAAATCCACAAAAATCTCAAAAAAAAATTGAGTAAAATCAGTGCCATAAGGAAAGAATTTTGGTTTCTTAAAATTCTATCTCACAGAATTTGAAATCCAAACTAATTCCTACATTGACTTGGTCCACAACCATATTCTATGTAAGAAAGAGTGGAAAGCTTTGAGAACGTGTGAAGGCCTGGGAGTGAAGGTTTTGTCACATAAAATAAGAGAGAGTGGGCGTGGGGGGCTAAGGTGGCGCAAGGTGGAATCCTAGTCTTACTAGGATTCAATCTATGACTTGTTCAGATTTGGTTTCTCAAATCAGATTAAACTAAAACCAAATCAACCTAATTGAAATAGGTCTTAACCTAATTAAGAATCTAATTTAATCAGATTAAATTAGATTTAAATCTAATTTAGTTTTTTAATCGAATTAGAAATTAGGTTGATCCAAATCCTAATTGGACTAGGACTAGCTTTTCCTTGCACTTGGCTTATCCAATAAACCAATTAGACTCGATCCAATCAAGTCCAAACTAAATCTAATTAAATTATATTCAATTAGACTTAATCTCATCCTATCGACTTAATCAAATTAAGTCAATTAGCAATCGAATTACTAATCGATCCTCCTACAATACTTGCACTAGGTTAAATGTCAATCGTGTTGATCGTTTAACCCTAAAATGATTCTTAATCATTGATCAACCATCTGATCGGATCATGAACTCTAATGTGTGTGACCTCATAGGTCTGAACCTAAGCTAGTAGTATAGAAATAAATTTTTATACCAATCAAAGTGACCATCTAGCAATGGTACCCGACGACTGGATAAGTCGAACGTGTAGAACAATATCCTTAGAACCCATGTAGATATAGTTTTCATATAATTCATCTCCTTGACCAAAATATTTATAGGATACCTTAGCATTCAACTGTCAACTCTGATCAGGTTGTCCACATTGTATTTCAAAATATCAAATCCATCTGATGGATTATCCTGACCAAGGTTTTGCTAAATTGAAATACAGCGACTCATTCTTCTCCAACTCTTGGAGTGGTCAATCCCATCTCGATTACACTCTGACTTCGCAAGTACTTGATTGTGCCCAGAAGCCTTCCTTCACTAAATTAAATATTTAGTTAGTCCAGTACCAAAGCACAGTGAGTTGCTTGCAAGTCACTGAGGCGATCTCAGGTCTAAGGGATACTTATACCAATATCTCATCAGAGACATTCTCAACAGCAGAATGTTCTGGAGTTGGTCACGTTCAATGGTGATGTACCCTTACATCTCACTTGTATGCCATACTAGTGTCTCTACACTCCTTGGTTAAGAGGACAACCAACCTATATGGCTTACAGCGATCTATGCTCGATAAAAACTATCATCCTTATTAACAACCTATCATGTGGTCGTGAACAATTTTAAGGACTAATCGATAAATTCTCTTTTTATCGAACCTAAATAGTCCTAAGAACTTCATCACAACAACGAAGTTCATTAGAAGATAAAAATTTGTGATAAAAATATCAAAAATATATTGTATTTATTAACAAATTAATTACAATACAAGGTTGCTCAACCATCAACAAGTTGACGATTGGCTTTTGGGACATATTTTCTAACAGCTAGCACATGGTAGGACCCAATTCCTCTTTCTGTTTGAAATTTTTATTTGATAAGATAATTTAAACTTAATTTTTTCTAATAACCTAAATAAATTAGATTCATTAGACTTCAATTGTTGAGTGTCTAAGGTTTTGGATCAATTAAATTTAGGATGCAAGTTCTTAATT
Organism: Elaeis guineensis; assembly: GCF_000442705.2. NCBI lineage: Eukaryota > Viridiplantae > Streptophyta > Magnoliopsida > Arecales > Arecaceae > Elaeis > Elaeis guineensis. The sequence continues at coordinate 95,435,377 of NC_025998.2, read as the reverse complement.
AATTTTCTTGATAGTTATTATGAGGCACCACCTTGATTGGATCAAGTTGGGCTGTCCTATGATTAGAGAGCCTTTTGATTTCATATGAGGCATCCCTTGGGTGCAAAAGAGGATGTGAAATAATGGGTACAAGGGCTTCAAGAGTTGGTGCTTAATAGGATTCTTAATGTAAGTTGAATAACTTAAGTTATTAGGAAACCTAATGCAAGTAGAACTTGTATTATGAGATTGAATATGATTCAATCCTCATACCTATTTAAAAAGACCTCCCCTAAGGTTCCTAGAGCATCCAAACCAACAGCCCTCCACGCCTCTTAGATGCCCCCATGCCCTTTCTTCCTCTCCCTTCTCCTTCTCCCTTGGATGTCCCACACATCCTTCATATTTGGGATGTCCCTTCTTCCTCACGCCTAAGGTTGGTTGGGCATCCCCTTTTTGCTGGTTCCTAGTGTTCAGTAATAGCATAAGGCAAGGAAGAAAGATAAGAGAAGAAGAGAAGAAGAAGATCAAAGAAAGAGATCAAGTGTTGATCGCAATCCAGACTTCGTTCAGATTCAGCAAGCTAAATTTTCTTAGAAAAAAAAATTTAGTTTGAAGAAGACTGTTCCAGACTGATCCCAAATGGATACCCATAGAGACAGAATCTTTGTACGGCTAGAAGAAAATCTCTTCTCTTTCAAATCTAGATTCAAAGAAAAAGATTACGGAACAGATATGCGATTTGATCACAATTTGAATTTCAATATATATCAATTTCAGCACATGAATTAGATCCTTGTAGTTTTATATTTTTATGCATGCATGATTCAGATTAAAAGTATTTTAATCTTGTATTTTACTATGGTGTTTAGAAAATAAAATTTTGAAACACACATGCATACCCCAAATCTCGAATTCCAACAGAGGTGTCAGAGCCATGATTTCATATTACTGAAATTATCATATATATTTTGAAAAAGATTTCAAAACTTGATTTTTTCTTGATACGTGAGATACATAGATAAATCTTTGAATCTAAAATTTAATTTTGAGTTTGATTTTAGAGTATATAATTGATATGTGAAAGTATGCATAAATCTGAATTTTGATTTAGAATCATTTCTAGTTCATGTTCACATGATATGTAGATGCATGCATAAACTTGAAATTTTATATAATCTGACTTATGATTTGTTGGTGCAGAATTCCACTGAAGCTGGAGTTGCTGGAGTCGAGATGACTGCAGCCGCCACCAGGACCTGCAAGGGAAGTCTAAACTGGAGTTGGGGGTGCTCCAGCAAGACCCTCCGACGCTCAAGTCAGTACTATGCTTCAACAGAAATGGAGTGCTCGAGTAGAAATTTTAGCAGAGTTTTAAGATAGAGTTTTGGCTTAGAGAAGAACGTATCTAGGGGTCCCTTTTTATAGACGGAGTGCATAACTAATTGACAGTGATGTCTGTAACTGTCTGGTAGTGGGCTGTTCAGAGCCGTCCGAAATTTGTTATGGAGAGTAGTGGCATCAGGGGTCGTTCAGGACTACATGGAGTTTGTTACGAAGAGTAGAGTGGTGTCCGTTATCATGACTTGCCAGAGAGTAGTGGAGCCACATGGAATCTGCTGTAGAGAGTGGAGTAGGGTAGTGGTGAAAGGATTTTATACAATGGCGGAAGCATGGATTTCAAAGCAATTATTATGAAATCATAAAAATAAAACCTAACTCCAAGATCACCTTATCTGAAATTAAACCATATAATATGCATTAATATCAAGTAAAAGATATAGAAACATACCTCTTATCGCTAAACCCTGATTTGTGCTTAGTTGCCAGCAGCAATCTGTCTGGATTTCCACCAGGTGCCCACGTGTTCACCCTCCAACGTTGATCCACACGGGGACTCAACCAACCCACTAGCACTTATTTAAAAATACTCTACAATTAAATTCTAATTTATCATAATTTAAATGCAATTTGGGTAGAACCTCCTTTTTTTGGCTTTGCTGTCACACTGTTGGACCTTTTCTTGCCTTCCTTTCTTGCTCTTTGTCTCCTTAATTTTTATTCCAATTCTTTAAGCCTTTTGGAATATTTCTTGTCCTTTATCAGGACCTTATCTAGGCTAGAGAGAAAGAATAAAAAAAATTAGACAAGCAGAGCCTCTTGTAAGAAAGAAAGAAGGTTTTTGAATGCGCACAGACTCCCCGGCGTGCACCCCTATTTATATTGCACATAAAGGTGCAATCCAAAATATCTCATGCCCTCTGACAATTTATCTCACACCTCCTTTCTATTTCTCACACCCCATAAATTAAGAAATGCCAAGTGTACATCAAAGTTGGGTTGAAGAGGCGCCTTATTTCAGAAGGACTCTTCGATCTTAACTTACGGTGTTCAGATGAGAAGTCACAAAGCTTCTCTTATTGGTGCCATCAACCCAAGCCTTTGGATCTGGAAGGAAGCCCATCCAATGGCCAAGATAGAGGGTGCCAACTTGAAGAATGGCGCAAGAGATTAAGGGGCGTGGATAAGTTAAAACTTATCTCCCCATTTGAAATTTCCAAGGGGCGCTTCCAACGGGTGGCGCATTGATTTAATCCTTATCCCTTCTCCTAATTTTTCTACGATGTCTTTAATACTCAGAAGGACTCTTAGGCACCTTCTAAGACATCTGAAAATCATTCATAGAATAAAAGTCTTGAAGAAAAATAGGAAAGATCAAGATAAGGTGCGCCATCTCTCATCCATGCGCCATGTGACACATGCGCATGGATTTAAATTCTTACCACTTCTCCTATTTTTTCTACGAAGAGTTTAATACTTAGAAGGACTCTTAGGCACCTCCTAAGACATCTAAAAATCATTTGTAGAATAAAAGTCACAGAGAAAAAATAAGAAAGACTTTATCTAAAGGTGGCGCCAACTCCATCCATGCGCCATGTGGCTCATGCGCATGGATTCAAATCCACATGCCAAGAGAGAGACTCTTAGGCATGTGGTTCCCTGGTTTTTGGCACCCAACAGCAAGCCCAATTAAAACACTTCAAACCTACTTCAAGACCAAATCCAATTTGGCTCAAATTGGTTCTAAATTAGCCCAAATCGGAACCCGATTCGAATTCGATTCGAATCTAAATGCTAGGGTTTGAAACATGTGCTAGCATGTTCAACTTGCAAACATGGTTTAATCAAATTAAACCCATGATCAATTCTCTTTGTGTGTGACCCATTGGGTTCCACATCTAGCCAGCAGTGAGTCTAGATGCAATTTAGTCTAATTTGGTTAGAACACAATCCAGTCGATTTAGGTCAAATCAAGCTGAACCGCTTTGATCAATTAGAACAGCTTTTAATTAATGATCGAATTAAACTCTTTAATTTGATCAAACTCACAAGACATGATTGATGTCTAGCAACGTATCATGTCTACCTAGAAGATATAAAATTTTGATAGAAATACCAAAAATATCCTTCAGTGAAAAATTACCGTGCATCTTGATCTTACGATCATCCTGCATCCCGAATATAAGTTTGGGTATGGAAAAATATCAAACCCAATTTTTATATTCACATTTCTCTTGATAATGATTCAATTTATGAAACATTAGAAACCATTTCTAATTTTTTTTTATAATTCTTTGATCAAAGTCTTCCTGAATCATTATTTGATTGAAGCAGATAGGATGCGATCTCCTCTTACTAGGAGCGATCATTTCTATATTGACCTACTCACAACCTTCATAAGCAATCCATCATATCCAGAACATCCCGTACATGATTAAATCATGAATGAGTATGATCCAAAATATGGATTCATACTTATAAGGTTCTACGGCAGTCTCAGGTCAAAAGATTTACATGCACAATTCTCACTATAGGAAAAAAATCTGTTGACATGTAGATAAGACTCCATCAGATATTTTTTAATTGGATCAATTCAGTGAATTCATTCTCTAATGAACACTTACATCCTTATATTAGTGTCATACACAAGTAATTGTGAGATCAATTACCCTCTCTACCGAGCATACACAGGATGTACCAATCTTACCGAAAATATTGATCCCCTAATCAATGTTCCATCGACTAGAAATATTTAAAATTAGAGTTTTAAGGTTTTAGATCTCACTTGGTATGATCGTATCATAACCCTAAAACCATAGCCCTAATTTATGGGGTTCATCAAAAAAAAAAAAAGATGCAGCATATGATGAACTAAATGCCTTTATTTATTTAAAACATCAGTACATGAGTTGTCGGGAGACAAAAAGAATATCCATCTATTTATACATTTTGATTGGCTTATAGGGCATATTCCTTTCAATCTCCCACTTGCACTAAAGCCAATCTCCCTTATATTTCAACCCCATACAATCGAGATGGCGATCGAATTGCTGCTGTGGTTAAGCTTTAGTGAATGGATCCGCTATGTTGTTCTTTGTGTCTACTCGTTCAATAATAACATCTTATCTTTCCATTATTTTACGAACGAGATGGAAGCGTCTCAAAATGTGCTTGGATTTATGGTGAGACCTGGGTTCCTTTGCTTGAGCAACTGCTCCAGTATTATCACAATAAAGTGGTACTGGGTTCTCAATCTCAGGAACAACGTCCAATTCAGTGATGAACTTCTTCATCCAGACAGCTTCCTTGGCGGCTTCACTTGCAGCTATGTATTCTGCCTCTGTGGTTGAGTCAGCTACTGTTTGCTGCTTAGAATTCTTCCAACTCTCAGCTCCACCATTCAAAGTAAAGATATACCCTGAAATGGATTTGCTATCATCTGGGTCTGATTGAAAACTAGAATCAGAGTATCCTTCTAGTTTAAGATCAGATCCACCATATATGAGAAAAATATCTTTAGTCCTTCTTAAGTACTTTAGAATATTTTTCACAGCCTTCCAATGATCCTCTCCTGGATCAGCCTGAAATCTACTGGCTATGCCTAAGGCATAAGCTACATCAGGCCTGGTACATAACATAGCATACATTATTGATCCTACAGCCGAAGCATAAGGAATAGAACTCATTCTATTTCTCTCTTAAGTTGTCTTAGGAGACATCTTCTTAGAGAGATGTAAGCCTTGACTCATGGGTAAATAACCTCTTTTACTCTCACTCATACTAAATCTTTTCAGTATTAAGTCAATGTACCTAGACTGAGATAAGCCTAGCATCCTTTTAGATCTATTTCTATAGATCTTTATACCAAGTATATAGGATGCTTCCCCCAAGTCTTTCATGAAAAACTTATTGGATAGCCATAATTTGACTATTTATAACATTGGGATATCATTCCCAATAAGGAGTATGTCATCTACATACAGAACCAAGAAAACTAGGGCACTCCCACTAGTCTTCTTATACACACAAGGTTCATCTACATTTTTGATGAAGCCAAATTCTTTGATTGTTACATCAAAGTGGATGTTCCAACTCCTTGAGGCTTGCTTTAATCCACAAATGGATTTCTTAAGCCTGCATACTAGATTTGGTCTGTCATTTGAGACAAAACCCTCTGGCTATGACATGTAGACCTCCTCTTCTAGAAAACCATTCAAGAAGGCGGTCTTCACATCCATTAGCCATATTTCATAATCATAGTATGCTGCTATTGCAAGCATTATCCGAATAGATTTGAGCATGGCAACAGGTGAAAAAGTTTCATCATAATCAATACCCTGTTTTTGCCTGAAACCTTTAGCTACCAATCGAGCTTTATAGGTTTCTATTTGACCATCTGCTCCAATCTTTTTCTTATAGACCCATTTGCACCCAATAGGGTTTACCCCTTTTGGTACATCAACCAAAGTCCATACTTTGTTAGTGTACATGGATTCCATCTCGGATTTCATAGCATCCTGCCATCTGTCTGAGTCTTTACTCATGATAGCTTCTGTATAGGTCAAAGGTTCGTCATTCTCAATGACTTGGGCTTCATTATTCTCAATAATGAACCCATACCTTATAGGTACATATCGTACCCTCTCTGACCTACGGATAGGAGTTATGTGTTCTAGTTCTTCCTTATTTATGTGAATATTTGGTTGAGAAATATCTATTTATTTTTATTGAACTTCATTAATTTCAATATTTCTCCCACTGCCTCTTTCTAGGATAAATTCTTTCTCCATGAAAGTGGCATGCCTACTTACAAATACCTTTTGTTCAGTAGGGTGGTAGAATAGATATCTTATACTATCCTTAGGATATCCTACAAATAAATATTTATCTGCTCTAGTATCTAGTTTATGTCCAAAATTTCTTTTGACATATATTGAACATCCCCATATCTTAAAATATTTAAGATTGGGCTTTTTACCTCTCCATATTTCATATGGAGTGCTAGATACAGATTTAGAAGGTACTCTATTCAAGATAATTATTGCGGTCTCTAAAGCATAACCTCAGAAGGAAGAACGCAATTCAGTGAAGCACATCATGGATCGTACCATATCTAATAAGGTACGGTTCCTCCTTTCGGCTACACCATTTAATTGTGGCATATAAGGAGGTGTCCATTTAGAGATAATTCCCTTTGCTTTAAGATGGTCTAAAAATTCATTGGACAAGTATTCTCCTCCTCGATCAGATCGAAGGATTTTTATACTTTTTCCAGTTTATTTTTTGACCATGCTTTGATACTCTTTGAATTTATCAAAGACTTCGGATTTATGTTTCACAAGATACACATATCCAAACCTAGATAAATCATCTGTAAATGTAATAAAATATGAGTATCCACCTCTGGCTTGAGTTGTCGTAGGGCCACATACATCTGTATGTACAAGTCCTAACAACTCGTTTGTCCTATCTCCATGTCCACTAAATGAAGTCTTGGTCATTTTACCCATGAGACATGATTCACAAGTTCCTAATGATTTACAATCATAAGAATCAAAGAACTTTTCTTTGTACAACTTGTTAATCCTAGTCTCACTAATATGACCAAGTCGACAATGCCAAAGTAAGGTATTATTTACATTATCTCTCTTACGTTTACTATTTTCATCAACATGAAAAATATTATCATTCAAGCATAGAGTCAACAAATCATTGTCAAAAATGCCATGATAAATTATTTCATTAGAAAAATTAATCGAGCAACCATTGCTTGTTATAGATATTTGATATCCTTGTTTTATCAACAAGGGTACAGATACAATATTTCTAATGATCTTAGGCATGTAATAACAATTTGTTAGCTCTAAGATCTTCCCAGAAGGAAACTTCAAGATATATGTCCCTACAGCTTCTGCTTGGATAGAATCTCTTCCAGCACCATAGAGCTCGAAGTCTCCCTTCCTCAAACTTCTAATTTTCTGTAGCCCCTGCAATGATTTGCAGATATGAAAACCACAGGCAGTATCCAATACCCATAAGTTTGAAATGGAAGAATTCAATGATAATATTGTATGTATCTCATACATACCTTTTGGTGCATTATTTGCACCAGTCTTCACTGTTGCAAGATAAGCCTTGCAATTCCTTTTTCAATGACTTGCCTTGCCGTAGTGGAAGCAGGTCGACTGTCTGGAGGTCTTCTTTCCCTTCTTTCTCTTATTTATACCACCTTTAGGGTTCAGCCTCCTTTTAGAACCCTTTTTGCCTGCCTTCTTCTTGGAGATCCCATCCACAAGAAGAAGAAGAGCCTTATCCTTCTTGATATGGCTCTCTGCTGTCTTGAGCATATTTAACAGCTCAGGCAAGGAAGAATTCAATTTGTTCATGTGATAGTTCATGACAAACTGAGAAAATGATTCTGGAAGTGATTGCAGGATTAGATCCCGACTCAACTCCCCATCCATAACAAAACCTAATTGACCTAATCGAGTGATCAGGTCAATAACCATCAAAACATGGTTTTGTACGGATGTCTCCTCTGTCATTCTGGCACAGAATAACTGCTTAGATATCTCATATCTAGCAGTCCTACCCTGTTCTCCATAAAGCTCTTTTAAATTGAGCAATATGGAATGAGTGTCCATGCTATCATGCTGCCTCTGTAACTCATTTGTCATAGAGGCAAGTATGATACACTTGACAGTTAAAGAATCATTTTGCCACATCCTATATATGGCTTTTTCTTCCTCTGTGGCATCTTCTCCAACTGGCTCAATGTCAGGGGTATCGAGAATGTAAGAAAGCTTCTCTTGACTAAGTACTATTTTAAGATTTCTCAACCAGTCCACATAGTTGGTACCAGTCAATTTATTTGTATCCAAAATGGAGCGAAGTGAAAGTGAAGAAGTCATTAATCTACATAATAAAGAACATTACATAAGTGAACAACTCAAGATGATATACACAATTAAATTAGGACTTTAATTTTTATTATCTCCCACTATTTTTATCAGACATCATAACCCTCTAGTATGATGTTCGAGAAAATCCTGATTGATTTTCTTAGTGGGATCGAGACCCTAATTCCTTATAAAAGATCTTGTGGTTGCACAACAAATCTTTTATAAGTTTAAAGGTAGGAAACTCTTTTCAATTGCATCTCATGCAATTCTCAATAAAAACCCTGGCCTCTAAAACATTAATAGCCTTGTGTTTACACAACAGACCATAATGTTTTAGTTAAGTAGGACTCTTCATTTTAATACAGTCAAAATAGAATATAAATACTTTTGTGGTTACACAGCAAAGCATTATACTCAAAAATTGCTGTAAGCATCTCGATGCGTCTGAACAATATTATGTCAATTTCCATAATTGGTCTTGTGGTTACACAACAAACCTAATATGGTTCGTGACATAATAATGTCCTAGCATGAAGGAAGGCCATAATGTAGTGAATATAACACCGAGCATCCCAGCCAAGAATTAAATTAATCTAATCAGCCAGGTAAGTGGGAGAGAGGTGGGGGTCTCCCTGTTGCTTTCCTTAGACACCAATAAATTTGGCCAGATCAGACAACAGAACCAATTAGAAATCACGTTCTCTTTACCAATCATGAACCACTTTTCTAGACACCGATTGATCAATTAGACATCATAGACTGGTTCTGTTATTGGTTAATTACACTACAACTTAATATCATTTTATAGAGGGCTTTTCAGGCCTCAATGCATATTTTATTTCTATATCATACTAAATATATGAATAAAAGAAATTAGCATCATAATGAACATAATTCAATATGACAGAGCAACATTCCATAATTATATACATCATAATTTAATTATGAAATAATGAATATGATCTCATCATATTAAAACATAAATAATGATCATATTATATTTATAATATTACCATTAAATCATTAACATATCATCATATGATTTAACTCTAACAAGGTTGCTCTGATACCACTGAAAGGTTTTTATACAATGGCGGAAGCACGGATTTCAAAGCAATTATTATGAAATCATAAAAATAAAACTTAACTCCAAGATCACCTTATCAGAAATTAAATCATATAATATGCATTAATATCAAATAAAAGATATAGAAACATACCTCTTATCGCTAAACCCAGATTTGTGCTTAGTTGCCGGCAGCAATCTGTCTGGATTTCCACCAGGTGCCCACGTGTTCACCCTCCAACGTTGATCCACACGGGGACTCGACCAACCTACTAGCACTTATTTAAAAATACTCTGCAATTAAATTCTTATTTATCAGAATTTAAATGCAATTTGGGCATAACCTCCTTTTTTTGGCTTTGCTGTCACACTGTTGGACCTTTTCTTGCCTTATTTTCTTGCTCCTTGTCTCTTTAATTTTTATTCCATTTCTTTAAGCCTTTTGGAAGATTTCTTGTCCTTTATCAGGACCTTATCTAGGCTAGAGAGAAAGAATAAAAAAAATTGGACAAGCAGAGCCTCTTGTAAGAAAGAAAGAAGGTTTCTGAATGCGCACAGACTCCTCGGCGTGCACCCCTATTTATATTGCATGTAAAGGTGCAATCCAAAACATCTCACACCCCCTGACAATTTATCTCATGCCTCCTTTCTATTTCTCATGCCCCATAAATTAAGAAATGCCATGTGTACATCAAAGTTGGGTTGAAGAGGCACCTTATTTCAGAAGGACTCTTCGATCTTAACTTACGGTGTTCAGATGAGAAGTCACAAAGCTTCTCTTATTGACGCCATCAACCCATGCCTTTGGATCTGGAAGGAAGCCCATCCAATGGCCAAGATAGAGGGTGCCAACTTGAAGAATGGCGCAAGAGATTAAGAGGCGTGGATAAGTTAAAACTTATCTTCCCATTTGAAATTTCCAAGGGGCGCTTCCAAGGGGTGGTGCATTGATTTAATCCTTATCCCTTCTCCTAATTTTTCTATGATGTCTTTGATACTCAGAAGGACTCTTAGGTGCCTCCTAAGACATCTGAAAATCATTTGTAGAATAAAAGTCTCGAAGAAAAATAGGAAAGATCAAGATAAGGTGCGCCATCTCTCATCCATGCGCCATGTGACACATGCGCATGGATTTAAATTCTTACCACTTCTCCTAATTTTCTACAAAGAGTTTAATACTCAGAAGGACTCTTAGGCACCTCCTAAGACATCTAAAAATCATTCATAGAATAAAAGTCATGGAGAAAAAATAGGAAGGACTTTATCTAAAGGTGGCGCCAACTCCATCCATGCGCCATGTAGCTCATGCGCATGGATTCAAATCCACAAGCCAAGAGAGAGACTCTTAGGCATGTGGTTCCCTGGTTTTTGGCACCCAACAGCAAGCCCAATTAAAACACTTCAAACCCACTTCAAGACCAAATCCAATTTGGCTCAAATTGGTTCTAAATTAGCCCAAATCGGAACCCGATTCGAATTCGATTCGAATCTAAATGCTAGGGTTTGCAATATGTGCTAGCATGTTCAACTTGCAAACATGGTTTAATCAAATTAAACCCATGATCAATTTCCTTTGTGTGTCACCCATTGGGTTCCACATCTAGCCAGTAGTGAGTCCAGATGCAATTTAGTCTAATTTGGTTAGAACACAACCCAACCGATTTAGGTCAAATCAAGCTGAACCATTTTGATCAATTAGAACAGCTTTTAATTAATGATCAAATTAAACTCTTTAATTTGATCAAACTTACAAGACATGATTGATGTCTAGCAACGTATCATGTCTACCTAGAAGATATAAAATTTTAACAGAAATACCAAAAATACCCTTCAATGGAAAATTATCGTGCATCTTGATCTTACGATCATCCTGCATCCCGAATATAAGTTTGGGTATGGAAAAATGTCAAACCTAATTTTTATATTCACATTTCTCTTGATAATGATTCAATTTATGAAACATTAGAAACCATTTCTAATTTTTTTTATAATGCTTTGATCAAAGTCTTCCTGAATCATTATTTGATTGAAGCAGATAGGATGCAATCTCCTCTTACTAGGAGCGATCGTTTCCATATTGACCTACTCACAACCTTCATAAGCAATCCATCATATCGAGAACATCCCGTACATGATTAAATCATGAATGAGTATGATCCAAAATATAGATTCATGCTTATAAGGTTCTACGGCAGTCTCAGGTCAAAAGATTTACGTGCACAATTCCCACTATAAGAAAAAAATCTGTTGACATGTAGATAAGACTCCATCATATATTCTTTAATTGGATCAATTCAGTGAATTCATTCTCTAATGAACACTTACATCCTTATATTAGTGTCATACACAAGTAATTGTGAGATCAATTACCCTCTCTATCGAGCATACACAGGATATACCAGTCTTACCGAAAATATTGATCTCCTACTCAATGTTCCATCGACTAGAAATATTTAAAATTAGAGTTTTAAGATTTTAAGTCTCACTTGGTATGATCGCATCATAACCCTAAAACCATAGCCCTAATTTATGGGGTTCATCAAAAAAAAAAAAAGATGCAGCATATGATGAACTAAATGCCTTTATTTATTTAAAACATCAGTACATGAGTTGTCGGGAGACAAAAAGAATATCCATCTATTTATACATTTTGATTGGCTTATAGGGTATATTCCTTTCAAGTGGCCATTGTCGTGACTTGCCAGAGAGTTCGGATCTGTCGGTTAGAGCTCGACTGGGACATCTAATAGAGCAGAATGAATCTCTATCCCGTCGATCTGGAAGAAGCTCGGATGTCTCCGAAGCTACTGATGAGTCTACTGTTGTCGGATACCTTAGGCACTGATACTTCAGGTGGGAGTCATTTGCTGTAGAAGCTCGGATGGAGATTTTTTGTTGGTGAAGCCTGGTAGGAGTCCGATTGCTAGAGAAGTCCATCTAGGATTCGCTTGATGTGAAAGTTTGTCTGAAGATGATCCGCCAGAGAAGTTCGATTTCATGAAGGATCTGGTGGAGGGTCGGCCGGCAATGGACTTCAGATGGCACTGGGGAGGTTCGGCAGACGTCGGAGGTGATCGGTCGTTGTAAGAATCCAGCTATCGAAGTCTGTCCATCATAGAAGCTTGTCCGATATCCATCCGCTATGGAAGTTCGATCGAGGTCTGGTTCTTGCAGAAGGCTGAAAGGAGACCACTTATTGTAGAAGCTCGATCGAGGATCGATTGTCATGGGAGCTCGGAGTAGTGATCTGGTCGGTGGATCCTATCCCACTGTAGAAGCTCGTCTGGGATCCGACTACGAAGAAGCTCGACTGAAGTCTATCTGTAATAGAAGTTCGGAAGAGACGTGTTTACAGTAGGGGCTCAAATAAAATTTGCTTACAGTAGAGATCCAGAGTAGACCGCCCACTGTAGGAGTTTAGAGTAGACCGCTCTTAGTAGAAGTTCGGAGTAGACCACTCGCTGTAGGAGTTTGGAGTAGACCGCTCGCTGTAGGAGTTCGGAGTAGACCGCTCACTGTAGGAGTTCGGAGTAGACCACTCGTAGTAAAAGTTCAGCTCTCACAGGAGCTTGGCTAGAATCTTGAAGGCGGTCGACCATCGTAAAAACTCGGATGGAGTCCGATTACTGTAGAAACCTCGTTGTCGAAGAAGCTCGGATATTGACGAAGTCCGAAAGGAGTTCGGAGAATAGTTGATCACCGTAGAAGGTCGGCTGACAGTGAGGCCTAGAGAGACTTTGGAGTGGCACGGTAGATGGATTGAGAAGCTCATTGTCGGAGAAGTCTGGAAGCTTGAACGGTCGGGGGGGGTTCACAGAGACGCCACACAAGGTCTAAAGCCGGAGAAGCCCTGGAAGGGTTGGTCTTTTACAAACTTCGATCGGGGGGTATTTTATACCCAACACCAGTCCCCCTACTTCCGAGTATGGGTTTCGAATGAAGGAAGTACAAAGAAATTCTAACGATCAAAGTTGCTTCCCTCGATTTTCGCACTCGATGGTTGCCAGATATTTTGACATTCGGCATGCTGGTACTAGAGCTTTTTTGAAAAAGACTTCTTCTTTTTGGAATTTTCATCGGAGCACTGCTCCAAGTATGATGCAATAATGGTTTTACTAATTATCGGCCACCTTCAGCCGCTCGCCATGGCGAGTGAGCCATGCGGCGGTCATGGACTGGCCAGAGGAGTCCTACAGTCATTATTGCTCCGGACCCCATTGCCTATTTAAACCTGTCTCCCCCCTTCAGGGATTTCACTTTGCATGGGAGTTCCTTCGGTCCTTCCCTTTTGGCCTTAGGCACCCTTCGAGTCATCTTCATCTCTGCATCCCTACATCCCTCATACCAGCCTAGGTTAGCCCCAGAACTTCCTCCGCTTTCGCGGCCCCGTTCATAGACTGTGCCGATCATCCTTCATTGCAGATATGGGCGCGAATGCGGCTCGGATGTTAGCCCAGAGTCTCAAAGCCCACGAGCGGGAAGGCACTGCAACTTCCGGATCGGTGAAGAAGGTGAGGGTAGAAGAGACAGATCCGGCCGTATTTCACCTTGATCATCCAGAGCCCGCGCTTAGGCACATCTTCGACCGTGAGTACTTCCCAATGTGCATCATTGTGCGAGGAAATCTGACCTCAGAAAGAAGGTCATGCCCCCCGTCACTGTGAGGGGGAACCTGACCTCAGAAAGAAAATCATGCCCGCCATCATTGTGAGGCAGCGGGAACCATGGCACGAAAAAGATGGCATCTACATGTACTTTGAAGATAATGCTAGAGTAATTGCCGAAAAAGAGGCTGGAAAAAGAAGTCAGGTACTTAAAGTAATCCTCGACGATGGTCGGAACCGAGAGTTCGAAGTCTGATGAAGCCGAGCTTCCTTAAAACTTTTCTCCTCTCTTTTTTTTTTCTGGTCGTTTCTCTTTTTGTTTTTGGCCTTCAAGGCTTTGTAATGTGTACTTTACCAATGAAATAAAAATAAAATTATCTATTACCTTGTCCATTCTGGCATTAAATGGTTGTTTACCGAACTTCCTTTGTCTTCCACCTCATTTGGCGTCGGCGTAATTTGTAATTCCTCGTTTGTTCTTGCTTCGAGTCATCATTTATCAAACTCCTTTTGTTTTTCATCCTGTTCGACATCGACGTTGTTCGAAGATTCCTGGTCATCGCTATGCTGATTCATCCTTAGGGACTGGAGATTTTCGACAAGGATTTTCTTCCTCGTTGAGACGAGGTCCCTTGTGCCTTTGATGTAGTTCATTTTCACTTATCGCTGGCGTAGTTCGTCGCTTTCTCTTTTTGTCTCTCCTTTTCTTCTATGTTCGAGTGAGGGTCTTCCCTCTGCTCTTGACGGAGTCGTGAGAGTGTAGAGGGGCCATTGAAGAGGCTTTCCTCCTTGTCCATTCTTGATCGACTGAGCCTTTGTTTGTGTCAGGATGAGGTTCTCCTCTTATTCTCGACAGTCAGTTTCAGCTCATGTTAGGATGTGGGGGCACACAAGAGCCACTACAAGGGCCTCTCCCCCCATCCGATCTTTAAGAAATCGGGCTTTTGACTTTGCTCATGTTAGGATGAGGTTCTCCTCCTATTCCTAACAAGACTGTGGGGGCACATAAGGGCCGTTGCAAGGGCCTCTCCCCCCATCCGATCTTTAAGAAATCGGACCTTCGACTTTGCTCATGTTAGGATGAGGTTCCCCTCCTGTTCCTAACAAGACTGTAGGGGCACATAAGGGCCGTTGTAAGGGCCTCTCCCCCCATCCGGTCTTTAAGAAATTGGGCCTTCGACTTTGCTCATGTTAGGATGAGATTCTCCTCCTGTTCCTAACAAGGTTGTGGGGGCACATAAGGGCCGTTGCAAGGGCCTCTCCCCCCATCCGATCTTTAAGAAATCGGACCTTCGACTTTGCTCATGTTAGAACGAGGTTCTCCTCCTGTTCCTAACAAGGCTGTGGGGGCACATAGGGGCCGTTGCAAGGGCCTCTCCCCCCATCCGATCTTTAAGAAACTGAGCCTTCAACTTTGCTCATGTTAGGATGAGGTTCTCCTCCTGTTCCTAACACGCTTAATTTTGTTTGTATGGGGGAGTTACTTCCTGTCGTTATAAGCTTATGCCAAAAGAAAAATATGCAAGTATGAAACTTTTATTTAAGGCAAAGCTATTGATAACACATTCGCAGATTTTCTGAATTCCATGGTCGCGGAAGCTTTGCTCCTCCGAGCTCTTTTAGATAGTATGTTCCAGGTCGGACCACCTCCTTAACTTCATATGGGCCTTCCCAGTTTGGGGCAAGTTTCCTTTGACTCTGAGGTTGTGAGACGGTGGCTCATCGTAGTACCAGGTCCCCCGCTCTGAAGACTTTGCTTTTGACCCGAGAATTATAGTAGCGGGCTACTTTCTGCTTGTAGGCCGCCATCCGAACTTGAGCTGCTTCCTGCTTTTCTTCTAACAAGTCAAGGTTGGCCTTGAGATCCTGTAGGTTGCGTCGCTCGTCGAATGCCACAACTCGCACCGATGGAAGCTTGAGTTCAATCGGGATCACGGCTTCTGTCCCGAAGCCTAGGGCGAAGGGGGTCTCCCCTGTGGGCAATCTTTGAGTAGTTCGATATGCCCATAACACATGATAAAGCTCATCTACCCAAGTTTCCTTTGCCTTTTCAAGTCTCGCCTTGATACCTTGCAACAGAGTCCTATTAGTTACTTCGGCCTCACCGTTTGCCTGTAGATAGGCTACCGAAGTGAAGTTATGGGAGATATTCAGGTCCTCACAAAATTCGACAAACTTTGCCCCAACGAATTGCCACCCATTATCAGTAATGAGTGTTCTGGGTAAGCCAAACCTACAAACAATTGACTTCCAGACGAAGTCCTGCACTTTAGCTTCTGTGATTTTTGCCAAAGGTTCAGCTTCGACCCACATGGTGAAATAGTCTATTACCACCAGGAGGAACTTTCGCTGCCCAGATGCCATGGGAAAAGGTCCGAGGATATCCATCCCCCATTGCACAAACGGCTATGGGGCACTCAATGGTGTCAGTTTGGAGGCAGGTTGCCTTTGTATACTTGCATATCTCTGACACCGGTCGCATCTTCTGACATATTCGATAGAGTCGTGGTACATGGTAGGCCAGTAATAGCCTTGACGGAGCAGCTTGTGGAATAAAGATCTGACCCCCAAGTGACTTCCACAGACTCCCTCATGTACCTCTCTCAAGGCAAAGTCAGCTTCAGAAGGCCGGAGACACTTCAGGAGGGGCAAGGAGTACGACCTCTTGTATAGCTTGCCTTCGTAAAGGATATATCGGGAGGCCTGGTTCTTAAGCTTACCGGCTTCTTTTGCATCAGGAGGAAGGATCCCATCCTTGAGGTATGCAGCCAGTGGGTCGATCCAACTGGGTTCATGGGTGATCTCCATCACAGGCTATAATTCTTCCATGCTTGGGCACCTCAGAACTTCAAAGAAGACTTCCTTAGGCAGTTCAGCCGAAGCTAGTGTAGCCAGCTTGGAGAGAAGGTCGGCCCTGGTATTTTTTGCTCTTGGGATTTGCTTGATGTCGAAGCTGCCGAAGGTAGGGATGATCTCCTTTACCTTTTCGAGATACTTGGCCATATTGTCCTCCCGAGCTTCATAATTTTCGTTGACCTGTCCACTACTAATTGAGAGTCACCGTAGGCTTGGAGCCGATCTACTTTCAATTCTTTGGCGACCTTTAGTTCTGCAATCAGAGCTTCATATTCTGCTCCATTATTTGTCGTAGGGAACTCGAAGCGTAGTGCATACTCTGCGATAATTTCGTCAGGATTGATCAAGATCAGGCCCGCACCCGCGCCTGACATGTTGGAGGAACCGTCCACGTAGAGGGCCCAAAAACCATCAGGGAGATCAGCTTTTTCTTCAGGAGAGTTCGGTCGGAGCCTCGGGTCATTAGATCCATCTCGTCCAAGCTCGACCTCCTCTGAGATAGTGCATTCCACCATGAAGTCTGCTAGTATTTGAGCTTTTATTGCCAGTCGAGGTCGATAGTCGATGTCAAACTTTGTGAGCTCGACTGCCCACTTCGCTATCCTCCCAGAGGCATCCGCTCGATGCAAAACCACCTTGATCGGCTGGTCAGTGAGCAGTATTATGGTGTGTCCCTGAAAGTAAGGTCAGAGCCTCCGAGCTGCAACCAACAAGGCGTAAGTTAGTTTCTCTAACTTAGTATACCTGGTTTCGACGTCTCTTAATACTCAGCTTATGTAATAGATCGGCCATTGAATTTTTGCTTCTTCCTTAATCAGAACTGCTGCAAGGGCCACAGGAGAGACCGCTAGGTACTGGAACAACTTCTCTCCAGGCTCGGGCTTTGCCAATAGTGGAGATGAGCCGAGATAGTTCTTCAGCTCCTCGAATGCTTGCCGACATCCAGGGATCCAACAGAAATTCTTCGGCTGCTTGAGAGTCTGAAAGAAAGGCAGGCACCGCTCGACCGATCTTGAGACGAAGCGATTTAGAGCTGCTACTCTCCCAGTAAGGCACTAAACTTCCTTTATCGACCTTGGGGTGGTCATTTCCTGGATGGCATGAATCTTTTTCAGATTTGCTTCGATCCTGCGTCCCGATACCATAAAGTCTAGGAATTTTTCTGAGGTTACTCCAAAAGCGCACTTGGCCATATTTAGCTTCATCTTATATTTTCGGAGGGCACTGAAGGTCTTTTCAAGGTCAATGACGTGGTTCATCGAGGATTTGCTTTTTACGAGCATGTCATCCACGTAGACCTCCATGTTGCGATCGATCTGCTCTTTGAAGATCTTGTTCACCAGCCGTTGATATGTCGCCCCTATATTTTTGAGGCCAAAAGGCATGACCCTGTAACAATAAAGGCCACGGTTAGTAATAAAAGTAGTTTTTTCTTCATCCTCTGGTGCCATCCAAATTTGATTGTAGCCGGAGAATGCATCCATGAAAATGAGAAGCTCGTGGCCTGAGGTTGCATCCACCAATTGATTGATTCTGGGCAGAGGGTAACTGTCCTTCGGGCAGGCTTTATTCAGCTTTTTGAAGTCTATGCATATCCTCCATTTACCGTTCGCCTTCTTAACCAGGACCACATTGAAAACCCAGCTCGGATAGTTGACCTCTCTAATGAACCCAGCTTTCTAGAGTTTATCAACTTTCTCGACTATTGCCATCTGTCTTTCCGATGCATGACTTCGAACTTTTTCCTTCGTTGGTCGATGTTTGGGATCAACAGTCAGACGGTGTTCCATAACCTCGACATCGATCCCTGGCATGTCCGTCGGAATCCAAGCAAAAACATCCGCATTCTTTTGTAGGAAATCAATAAGTTGTGTCCGCACCTCTTTCCCCAAGTTGGAGCTGATCTTCACCATATGCTCTTCGTTCCTGTCATTCAAAAGAATTGAGACAAGATCTTCCATTGGCCCACCCAGTTCTTCAGTCAAGTCATCACGGGTGTCCAATCCATCAACCGGATAGGGGTCAGGTTGACCACTTCTTTGCAAGGCTATATTATTGCAATGCCTTGCCAGGGCTTGATCTCCTCTAACTTCTCCGACCCTCTGGCTGGTAGAAAATTTCAATATCAGATGGTAGGTCGATACTACAGCTCAGAGGGTGTTGAGGCCGGATCGGTCGAAAATTGCGTTGTAGGCAAACGACGTCCTCACCACCAGGAAATCCATCGATGCTTTGGATTGTTTTGGATACTGACCTGCAACTACAGTCAAAGTTATTACTCCCTCCACTGGCACAGCATCGCCAGTAAACCCTACCAATGGGGAGCTAATCGGTCCTAACCGATCATCAGGGATCGATATTTTTGAGAATGCATCGTAAAATAAAATATCGATTGAGCTTTCACTGTCAACAGGAACGCAGCGTACATCATAATCAGTAATATTTAAAGAAACTACAACCGCATCATTATGGGAGAATTGGATCCCCCAGGCATCTTCTTCAGTAAAGGTTATAGATCCTTCAGTTTTTTGCCGCTTGGGCGGCTCGGCCGATCCACTAGCTGCTCCCCTCTGGGGTCCTCCAGAGATGGTGTTAATGATCCTAATTGGAGGCCAATCTCCAGACTGTTCTTCCCTCCTTGGCGGCTCCCGTTGTGGCAGAGCCCTCGGCCAATCCTTTCTACCTTCAGGCCGGCATCGGACGAATCAATCGACCGCCATTACGGGAGGAGGAGGAGCCTGAGAGGCTGGAGATGAGGTCGGGTCTTATGGAGGTCGCTGAGATCTGACCACGGAGGCCGTGGATCGCCTGGTGGATGCCATTCGGGGAGGCATCAGGTGGAGACCTAGTAGGGGAAGGAGAAGAGGATGTCGGAGAAGATGACCGGAGATAGTCCCGTTGAGCACTCCTTCAAGAACAAGGGTATTGCGAAGACACGTAGCCCTCCTTCTAGCACCAATTCTATTGGTGCAGAATTCCGCAGAAGCCGGAGTTGCTGGAGTTGAGATGACCGCAGCCACTGTTGGGACCTGCAAGGGAAGTCTAAACCGAAGTTGGGGGTGCTCTGACAAGACCCTCCGATGCTCAAGTCAGTACTCTGCTTCAACATAAATGGAGTGCTCGAGTGAGAATTTTAGCAGAGTTTTGAGATAGAGTTTTGAACTTAAAGAAGAACATATTTGGGGGTCCCTTTTTATAGAGGGAGTGCGTAACTAATTGACAGCGATGTCTGTAACCGTCTGGTAGTGGGCTATTTAGAGCCGTCTGGAGTTTGTTACAGAGAGTAGTGGTGTCAGGGGTCGTTCAAGGTCACGTGGAGTTTGTTACGGAGAGTAGAGTGGTGTCCGTTGTTGTGACTTGCTAGAGAGTAGTAGAGCCATATGGAATCTACTGCAGAGAGTGGAGCAGGGTAGTGGCCATTGTCGTGACTTGCCAGAGAGTTTGGATCTGTCGGCTGGAGCTCGACTGGGACATCTGATGGAGCGAAATGGCTCTCTATCCCATCGATCTGGGAGAAAGCTCGGATGTCTCCAAAGCTGCTGACGAGTCTACTGTTGTCGGATACCTTAAGCGCTGATACTTCAGGTGGGAGTCATCTGCTATAGAAGATCGGATGGAGACTTTCTGTTGGTGAAGTCCGGTAGGAGTCCGATTGCTAGAGAAGTCCATCTGGGATTCGCCTGATGTGGAAGCTCATCTGAAGATGATCCACTGGAGAAGTTTGGTTTCATGAAGGATCTGGCGGAGGGTCGGCCGGCGATGGACTTCGAATGGTGCTGGGGAGGTTCGGCAGACGTCGGAGGTGATCGATCATTGTAAGAATCTAGCTGTCGGAGTCCATCCGTCGTAGAAGCTTGTCTGATATCCATCCGCTATGGAAGTTCGATCGAGGTTTGGTTTTTATAGAAGGCTGAAAGGAGACCACTTATTGTAGAAGCTCGATCGAGGATCGGTTGTCGTGGGAGCTCAGAGTAGCGATCTGGCCGATGGGTCCTGTCCTGCTGTAGAAGCTCGTCTGGGATCCAGCTACGAAGAAGCTCGACTGAAGTCTACCTGTATTGGAAGTTCGGAAGAGACGTGTTTATAGTAGGGGCTCGAATGGAATTTGCTTACAGCAGAGATCCAGAGTAGACCGCCTGCTGTAAGAGTTTGGAGTAGACCGCTCGTAGTAGAAGTTCGGAGTAGACTGCTCGCTGTAGGAGTTCGGAGTAGACCACTCATTGTAGGAGTTTGGAGTAGACCGCTCGTAGTAGAAGTTTGGAGCAGACCGCTCGCTGTAGGAGTTCGGAGTAGACTGCTCGCTGTAAGAGTTCGGAGTAGACCGCTCGTAGTAGAAGTTCGGCTCTCACAGGAGCTTGGTTAGAATCTTGAAGGTGGTCAACCATCGTAGAAACTCGGATGGAGTCCGATTACTGTAGAAACCTCATTGTCGAAGAAGCTTGGATATTGACGAAGTCCGGAAGGAGTTCGAAGAATAGTTGATCACCGTAGAAGGTCGGCTGACAGTGAGGCCTAGAGAGCCTTTGGAGCGGCATGGTAGATGGATGGAGAAGCTCATTGTCAGAGAAGTCCGGAAGCTCGGACGGTCAGGGGGGTTCAGAGAGACGCCACACAAGGTCAGAAGCTGGAGAAGCCCTAGAAGGGTCGGTCTTTTACAAACTTCGGTCGGGGGGTATTTTATACTCAACATGATTCATATATGAAATATGTGATTACATGTTTAGGTCATAAGATTACTTTTAATATGATCCATGATTAGTATATGAGATATATGATATCATGTTGTAGATCTAAATTTTATTTAGATCTGAGTTTTACATGCATATATGTGATATATGTTTGTATGTTAAATTTAAAAATTATTTTCATAATTTAAAACTTACTTTCATGTAAAAGAATTTGATCTAAAATTTAATTTTAGAATCTAAAATTTATGTTTGTGCATGAGAGTTTGGGTTATGAAAAAATTAAAAATTTGATTATATAATAAGATTGCATCTAAGATTTTTGATTTGAATCATATGGGTCTAATTTGATTAAGTAATTGATTGAACCGAATCAAGTGTTGATTAAGATTAGATCAATTAAGTTAAATGATCATGCAATTATTGTTGATCGAATCGATTGAGTCCCACATGTAGAATCGATTAACCTAAAGACCTAATTTGGCTCGATAGTTTGAGCCTGACTCGCTTGAGCTAACATGTTTGGACTAATTGATCTATTGGTGTCTAAAGCAAGTAATTGAGATGTGATTATTTAATTGGTTCTGTTTGCTTACCTAGCCAATTTATTGATGTCTAAGAAAAACAACAGAGGGACCCCCACCGATCTCCACTTATCTGGCCAATTTGGAAGATTGGATCTTCAATAAGGTTGCTTAGCAGTTTGGTTTAGCCCATGTCAATTAGATTGGTCATATGATGACTGATTAGATGAGATCTAAATCTAAACCTCTCTATAAATATTAAGTCCATAGGTCTTCCATCATTGTAGATGTACAGGCATGCTATCGACGTTGATTGTTCTCGATTGGTTACAGTGATTCAGTTGCATCGAAAATACGCAACCACTCTATTAGCAAATAGTTGCTCTAGGGTAAAGATGGGATTGGGCCCAATAACTATTAGGTGAGGGACCCAAAGACGGCCTTGCACCTACTTGTGAATGGTTGGTTGGGCTTAACTAAGGAGTGTAGTCAATAACTGTTAGGTAAGCTCACATGACTTAGAGACCAAGTCGCTGTAACATGCTTGGAGAAGTATCTGGGCAAAGAGTTGCCTACACATCGATATACATATTATCAATAACTATTAGGTGAGGTGCATGGCATCGATGGAACAACAGCACTCACTAAAAATCCTTTATCGTGTTAGAATTTTTGTTTCCTATCTGGAGAGTGTAGGGATCTAAAAAATTAGTGGGAGTCATTGTTTGCATCTTAAAGTCCCTTGAAGCAAATATAATAATTAAGTACAAAAATCTAACTTGAATCTCTACTCTCACAGTTAAACAATGTCAGCCTCAAACCCTCTAGCCCGCATCCTTGAAACCAATCATTTGACTTGTACAAATTACAAAGACTGGCTCAAAAATCTCAGGATTGTCCTGACTTCAGAAAAACTAGGTCATGTACTCAACCAAGAATCCATAGTGTTACCAAACTATCCTACTGCTGAGCAAAGGGTTGCCTTTGAGAAGTGGATGGATGAAGATAGTTAGGTTAAGTGCTATATACTGACTTCAATGTCAAATGAGTTGCAAAGCCAGCATGAGCATATACCTACTGCAAGGGCTATGATTGAAGGGGAGGAAACAGTTTTCCTCTAGAATGCTCAGGTTGCATCTAAATTTTTTTTTTAATTTTCTACTTATTTAAGGATCAAATCCTTACCTGAATTATTATGGAATCAGGGATCAAATTTTTTAATATAATCTTTCATAGAGGCCTGGATATACAGACCCTCTACTTCGCATGCACGTCAGATGCTGCAGAAAAGTAGGATGAACTCCAATCCAATTGGCTTCGCATGCACAATCAATCGAAAGATGAGATCTGATGATGTGACACCTCACACCAGCAGGTAGGATGCCTAAGAAGGATCCACACCCAAGGAGAGGAGGTGGCAACAAATGGAGAGATGTAGAAGATGAAGGACCTCTCTCTTCACATGCCTGTCTCTCTCTCTTTCTCTCTTTTCTCAATTTGATTTGTTTGCTATTCTATTTTCTTCTCTTATCTATAGGTAGAGACCCTCTCTATTTATAGATGATTCTTTTGACCCAATGAGAGGAGGACTCTTTATTCAAATCTGATTTAAATTAGTCCAATACTCATGAAAGAAGGACTCCTACATGAGATATAATTGCCATCACTTATGACATCCATTTTGCACCCACTCCCACACCCACTTGGGATGCCCCAAATAAGCATCAAACTAGTGTTTGGTCATGCTTCATGAGTGAATATTCTCAGTGCAAGTAGGAATACTCATATCTCATCCAAAACAGATCCGATTCGAATCCGATTCGAAGCCAGTTTGAAATAATTTTGAAAGACTGTCAATCCTAAACTCTTTAAAATTTTTGTACCCAATTTAACTTGAATTTTGAATCTATTTAAGTCTAATTAATTCAGATCTAATCTAAAATTAATTAGTATTTAAATCCAATCTTTCATATATTCCATGAATTATAGATAGAAATTATTCATCTCCGAGATTGAACCGAAATCTCATGTGTAGTGCTAGCTAGACATAGTCAACTTTTCAATCCCATTTGATCCATAATTCAATTCTCAATCAAGTTAGTTTATACATTCAATCAAGTCAAGTACTTTCAGATTGGATATATAAACATAGGTCAATTCTTTTCTACTTTGTCTTACTTGTGTGCGTGACTCCATAGGTTCAAACACTAAGCCGGTAGCATAGGAACCAATTTCTGCACTAATCGAGATACCATCTAGCAATGGTTCCCGACGTCCAGATAGACTGAATTATCACAAAAAAATATTTCAGAACCCATACTCATGTTTTTCACATAATTCATCCTTTTGACCCTTGATGCTCTAGGATGGTCTCAGGTTAACTGTCAATCGAGATTGCTTCATCCACATTGTATTTCAATCTTTCAAATTCATCTCATAGATTACCCTGACTAAAGCTTTACTAAATTAAAATACAGCGATACATCAACCTCAATAATCCAGACTTTGCAAGTACTTGACTGTACCCAGTAGCCTTCTGTCGCTGCATTAAAAATTCAGGTAGTACAGCACCAAAGCATAATGAGTTACTTGCAAGTCACTATGGTGATCTCAGGTTTGAAGGATATTTATACTCATGTATTTTGCGAGCAGCTCTTGACAGCAGAATGCTCAGCAGGTGAGTCACTTGTTCAGTGATGATGTACCCTTATATCTCACCTGTATGCCATACCAGTATCACCACACTTCTTGGTTAAGAGGATAACCAACCCATATGACACATAATGATCTTCACTCGATAAATATCATCGTTCCGTAATGATGTATCATTTGGTCGCGAACTTGTTTAAGAACTATACGATAAATTCTCTCTTTATCGTACACTAGCATAGTTCTAGGGACTTCATCATAGTACAAGAGTTCAAGCAAGATGTCACTTTGTGATAGAAAATATCAGAATAACTATTATTCAATAATCAATAATTTATATACAAGGATAAACTCAATTGTCACACGATTAGTTTTAGGACATAATTTCTAACAACTTTCACTTGGACTAAAGCCAATCAGGGCAGTATCTTATACCCATCCTTCATTTGAAGTCATCGAACTCTTTAATCCCAAGAGCTTTAGTGAAGGGGTCAACTAGGTTCTCCTTTTCATCGATCTTCTGAAGCTCAACATCACCTCGGTTCATGATTTCTTGCACTAGGTGATAGCAGTGCAGAACATGTTTAGTGTGATGGTGTGACTTATTAGGTTCTTTCGCTTAAGCTATGGCACTAGAGCTGTCACAATATAGCAGGATAGGACTATCAATCGAAGGTACAACTCCCAGCTGAATAATAAACTTTTGCAACCATACCGCCTCCTTTGCAGCATCGGATGCAGCAATGTATTCCGCTTCGTATACAAAATCAGCCACAGTATGTTGTTTGAAACTTTTTCAGCAAACAACTCCTCCATTCAAGGTAAATACGTAGCCCAACATACTTCTGCCGTCATCACAATCTGACTAAAAGCTGAAATCAGTATATCCTACAAGTTTCAGTTCAGAGTCTTCATAGATAAGCCATTGGTCTTTAGTATTTCTTAGATACTTAAGAATTACTTTTGCAATCTTTCAATGCTTCTCATTCGGATCTGACTGGTACCTACTCACTACCCCTAGTGAATAGACCACATTCGACCTCATACATGTTATAGTGTACATGATAGATCTCACTGTCGAAGCATATGGTATTCTACTCACGCACTCTCTCTCCTCAGGAGTTGTCAGACAATCCTTCTTGAAAAGAGTAATTCTATGGCCTATCAGAAGATAACCTTTCTTGAAAATATCCATGTTGAACTACTTCAACAAGGTGTCAATGTATGTGGATTGGGACAATCCAAGCAACCTTCTAGATCTATCCCTATAGATCTTCATCCCTAGGATGTAGGATGCTTCTCCCAGGTCTTTCATGGAGAACTGTGATGATAACCATAGCTTCACACTCTGCAAAGTCGGGATGTCATTTTCTAGTAACAGTATGTCATCTACATACAGTACAAAAAAAATGACTATAGAATCGAAAGTCCATTTATAGATGCAAGGCTCTTCTCCATTCCTAATATAGCCATATATTTTGATTACTTTATCAAAATGCATGTTACAACTCCTCGATGCCTACTTAAGTCCATAAATTGATCTTTTTAGCTTGCTCACTTTCGACTCATCTGTGGATGTGAACCCTTCAGGTTGTATCATATACACCTCTTCTTCCAGCTCTCAATTAAAAAAAGCAGTTTTGACATCCATCTACCAGATCTTATAATCTAAGTGTATAACAATAGCACACATTATCCGGATGGACTTGAGCATTGCCACAGGAGAGAACGTCTCATCATAGTCAATACCATAATACTGACGATAACTCTTAGCAACTAGACGGGCTTTATAGGTCTCTACCTTCCCGTTCGCTCCTCTTTTTCTCTTAAAAATCCATTTACATCCTATGAATTTTATCCCTTCAGGCGGATCAATTAGTGTCTAGACACTATTGATCTCCATGGACTCCATCTCAGACTTCATGGCCTCAAGCCATTTTTGAGAGTCGGGCCTTTGCATGGCCTTCATATAGATGATCGGATCCTCATCGTTCTCATCAAGTTCAATAGGATCATCATCTCAGATCAAAAAATCATAGTATCTGTCTGGCTGACGTGGTATTCTACCAGATCTCTTTAATGGTGCCTCTACTGGCTCTGGATTTGATTCACCAATTAAACCCAATTCTGTATGTGTCGGTCCTTCTACCTCATGAGCTTCATCAAGTTTAATTTTACAGGCATTAGCTCCTTCACCAAGAAACTCCTTTTCCAAAAAGACTGCCCGACTACCGACAAACACCTTTTGTTCTGCAGTGAGGTAGAAGTAGTACCCTTTAGTTTCTTTTGGATACCCTACGAACAAGCATCTATCAGACTTCGGTCTAAACTTATCTGTCTTTAAATACTTAACATAAGCTAGATACCCCCAGACCCTAAGATGTGAGAGCAATGGCTTACACCCAGTCCATATCTCACATGGAGTTTTATCAACAGACTTGCTGGGCACCTTATTCAAAATATAGCAGGCAGTCTCTAGAGCATATCCCCAAAAGGATATTGACAGATTGAAAAAGCCCATCATGGATCGGACCATGTCTATCAAGATTTGATTCCTCCTCTCGAACACACCATTATGTTGTGGTGTTACAGGAGGGGTCCATTGTGAGAGAATTCCATTCTCTTCTAAATATGTCAGAAACTTATTGATGAGGTATTCACCTCCTCGGTCTGATCGAAGGATCTTAATACTCTTTCCAGTTTATTTCTCTACTTCAGCATAGAATTGTTTGAATATTTCAAATGATTCTGACTTATGCTTCATAAGATAGATATACCCATACCTCGATAGGTTGTCTGTAAATGTAATAAAGTAGTAGTATCCTTCTCTCGCACTTATGTTCATAAGCCCACATACATCAGTATATATTAGACCTAGGACATCACTGGCTCTTTCATCTTTTCTTTTAAAAGGTGACTTAGTCATTTTATAAAGTAGATAAGATTCACAGGTAGGCAATGATTCACAATCATCTATCTTAACGACACATTCCTTGATCAACCTGTCAATCCTATTCTTGTTCACATGACCAAGCCTATAATGTCAAAGGTAGGATTCGCTGACATTATCTATTTTGGGGCATTTAGTAGGTGTTTACATTATACTAACAGGCCGTGATATTATGTATATATCATGTTTTAATTGTCCATGCATAATTGTAGTATCATTCATAATGATATCATAGAAATCATTCTTTATTATAAACTTGTAATCAAGTTTGGCCAAAAGGCCTACAGAGATGACATTCATCATAAAGGAGGGACAATAATGACCATCATCTAATGTGATACTACTGGACTCGAAGACAAGCTGCAAAGTTTCCAAGGTCAGAACTGGAACAAGACTTCCATCTCCAACATTAAGGAACCGCTCACCCTCTCAAAATTTTTTACTTACCTACAGTCCGCAATGAATTGCATATATTAATAGGACTTTCGATATTCAATACCCAGGTAGCAATATCACAAATAGAGAAATTACAAGGTGTTATCATATAAATACCTTGTGAAGTAATCACTTGTCTCTTTCTCTTGTTCTTAGGCCTGTTTGGGTCAAGGGTGGTTATATAAGCAGGATAATTTCTTTTTCAATGATCCAGCTTTTTATAGAAGAAGTACTCTGTCTGACTCTTATCAATTTTTTATGGTTTGCTCTGCTTGGGATCGACGGCATGGGATTTTTATACCTTTTTCTTCTTTCCTCTCCTAGAGGATCGACACACTGTAGATGAACCTCCCACTAAAATCACTGGCTTTTTTTGAAGCTGGTGATCCTTCTCAAAAGTCTACAGTAACCCTAGCAAACCATGGTAGTTTACTGCAAGCTTCGTCATTCTATAATGACTGAGAAAGAGTAAGTAAGATTTTGATAGTGAATTGAGGATAGCATCCTTGCCTAACTGTTCATGTAACGGAAAGCCAAGTTTGCTAAGGCATTCAATCTGCTCAATCATGTATAATACATGATTGGTGATTGAAGCTCCCTCTCGCATATGGACATTGAATACTACGTATGAGGTTTTACATCTCTCCGTATTCTCAGGGGTGCCAAAGGACTCATTCAACATTTGAATCATCTCCTCAGGCTACGCATCCTCGAACTTACGACTAAGTTCATCGTTCATAGCTACCCTCATCATGCAATGCACAGTCATGTGATCATTGAGCCACTTCATGTAAGTATCTCTCATAGCACGAGGAGCATTGGCTACAGGTTCTTCGGGTGTTTGATCCATAAGGACATACAAAATCTTCTCATGCTCCAATACGATCTTCAACTTTCAATACCAGCTATCGAAGTTGGGTTCGAGGAGCTTGTTACTATCCAACAGCAAATGGAGGGATAGTGTGTTGGCTATAACTGAAAGGAAAAAAAATTAGTCTAGTGGTATATGAATTATTATTATTATTATTTTAATTCTGAAGATATGGACTTTAGTCTAAAGGTCATCCCACTATTTTTTGTGAATTGATAGCCTCTACCTTCAAATTGAGAAATTACATTAATTTTTTAGCAGGTACTAGAATCCACACGAATTGCATTCAGGCCCGAGTGTGGCTCGGCCAACACTAGTGCATCCATGGGTAGGTTCATAACCAATTGTTTCTCCAAACAACTTCTAGCATTGGGTTTTGCCCTAGACATCCCTTCAGCAGGCGTGTGGTGCCTCCATTGAAAATCCTAGTTAGGTCCAACCATTAACATGACATATCAAGTGCATCCAACAAACGGATGTCCAGGCCCAAGTATGGCTCGACCAACCTGAGCATTGATCTGAAGGTACATCATGATGGTTATATGATGAATGATAGTTCCAATACGTAATAGACACCAGACGTGTGGCACCTTCAATGCCTATTTGGAACATTGGATTCATTATCACACACCTTAATGGAAGGCAATGACCAAGTTATCTCATAACTTTAACACTTTATGTACCTAATAATTTAGAGGATTTGATTTTATTGACTTGAGAATAAGAGAAGAAGTCGACCTGCAAGCTGCAAATCCTTTCACTAACTTCACCAAGTCATGTAAAGGATTAAACATAAGTTGATCTAAAGACACCTAAATCAATCATACTGATTCACCTTAATGGCATGGGTCTGCACCAATCGATTAGTGACCTAATCAAAACATAATCTACCATGTTGGCTAGGTAAGTGAGATCAGCAGAAGGGATCTGCCCTTAACTCACCGTAGATGCATCTAAGTGAATAGCTTCCAATTAAAAATTACTTGATCGAATCTGCCAAACTTACCTTAGATACCAACTGATTAATTAGTTTCGATTTGGCACACCAGAAGATTCGGGCTCAACCACGGAGCCATGATCATAGTCCATTTATTAGGGTCAAACACATGGACTTGATCAAACTTCAACTATTGAGATTGATTTAGAGAAATGCTGATCTAATCTAATTCAACACTTGATTAGATTTAATTAATTTCTCTACTTGGTCCATATGTATTCCTAATCCTAGGTCTAACCAATTAAAAGGACCTGATTCACACTAACCCTTTGCCCTGTTAGATGTGTGCCTTAGATGTCAGATTGGCTGACACATTCCTGTACAAATCTAAGGGCAAATTTATAATTTTGACTATAAATCAATAAATGGGTTATTCTTCTATCACATTGTGTACATTGTGTTTGTGATACATCCTTTGAGTTAGTAGGAATGTCAATTCATATTTTCAAGAGTTAAAAATTTAAGACATTAATTTACATAACTAACTTATAAACAGCTCCTGACCATAATATCATCACGAGGATGGTGATCGATCCGAAAGGTTGGTGTACGATCGCTTTCTTAGGATGGATATGTCTTAAGTCTATGGTGTGGAGACAATGAAGTGAGAGTATAGGTATTCATTGAGAATGAGAGTATTGAGCGTGACCATATCGAATAGTCATAAGGAAGTCTACCTTCTCGTCGATGACTAGCTTGATGCTGTAGTTGTGTTTCTAGTTCTTTGACTTGAGGTGCATCGATAGTTCACCTTGAGTGTGTTATAGTTTGACTACACCATAACTCGATCTCCTAGCCATTCAGAATCCTGAGGTATATGTTGGCTGTAGCATATTCATTGTAGGAACTAGGTCGCACCAAGATGGGATCTATCAACCTCGGTAGATGAGAGGAGTAGTCCTATGATGATCAAAAGATCGAGTCCTTAAGCCCATGGCCATGGCAGAGTGAAATAATGGAAAAGAAGTTTTTCATTGGGGTTTCACATCAGACTCGGATCGATCGATTGATTCATATGACTGATATTGGGTTTGACGAGTTCACCTTAACCCTAATTCAGTCGGAACTCATGATAGAGGAACTCAATCACATACGTAGCTGCACCAAGAGATTCATCTTCAATTTTGATGGGTTGCTACCATATACTGCTAGGTATCACTGATAGATTTTGGGAGCAATTAGAATGATCTTGATGATCGATCATTCTAATTGTCTGAATAAGAAGAGTTCTGATCCATCGAAAAAAGTTTCGATGATGTCGATGATGAGATCACGACATGTCTCATTACCATACAGAATTGAACCTAACTAGATCACACAAATAAGGGTTAGGGTCTGGATGTCATCAATTGAGCTAACCCAATTGATTTGGATAAGATCCAATTAGGTTCAAAAAAATCGTGCTAGCACATGATTGAGCCTAACTTTCTCCTCGTATAATCTTTTCTGTCTCTACTGAGCCAAATATGATTTGACTCATCCAGAGAATCTTGAAAAGATTTTTCTCAGTCTAAATAAAGCTTGTCCAGTTCAAAAAAGGCTTGTCTTAATTTATGAGATGAATTTAAGACAAGCACCCGCTAATTCCTGTCACCTGTCAATTTTATTTTAGGACATCTGTCAAATGTTGACATATGGGTCTTAAACTGAAGAGAGCTCATTGAAGGATTTTTGTAGAGTGTCTACATGCCTAAACCATATTGAATTAGGTACCATAATCAGATTATGGTGTGAGCCCAATTGGATTAAAGTGGGCACCCCAAATGGATAAGAATGAAAGAGTCCTGATTAACATGGACTCTTTAATGCCACCTTGCTTGTGCTTAGCTAAAGTTGGCGCCAACATAAGAGAGAGAGTGGAGGTTCTTATCTGATGTGATCAGATGACATCACTCCACCAATCAATTTTTTTTCAAAATTTATTGGAATTTTTTGATTGGTCGAATGATGTGGCACTACGCAGCATACAAGGTCTATAAAATCCCTGTCTGCGCCTAGGGTTTGTAAGTTTCTACTCAATACCCAACCAAAACAAGAATGCTCTCCTCTTCTCCACATCCTCCCTACTCTCCTCTTTCCCGTCTTCACATCCAAGGAGTTGGACATCCATCTGGCAAAGGTCCAAGGCGTGGTGATGCCTAGAATAGGAAGGCTACAGGACATCTTCGACAGGCTACTGCTCCAACTTCAGAATGAGTTTTGAAGTACTTCTAAATCAGATAGAGATCTGATTTTTGGAGTGTAGATTCATGAGGAGAAGATGTTTCAGGTCCTACCTGAGTGGATATCGGTAGAGGCCAGATGCTTGCGTGGCTACATCAGAACCTCGGGCTGTGGTAAGATCATCTACAGGATAATCAGATTACCCTTGAGGTATTACTTGTTTCCTCATCCCTTTTAGATTTATTTTAGACTTAATATCAGATATGAAGATTAGATCTAGAGACTTAGATCTGAAATAAATATAGGATAATTTTTTTTTAAATTATTCCACCCCAGGTTTGATGAAATCTGGAAGATCCTACAAAGGAAAAAGATGATTTTTCCTTCATGCCCATCATATTATGTGGTATCTTAATAATCTTCAATTCTTAATTCTAGATCATTTAAATTTAATTCAAAATTAAGTGTGTGAAATGTATATTTCAGTTTGTAGAACTATTTTACAAGAATTTCAAGTGAAGCATACCATATATTTCAACACATGAAAATAAATTTTCATAATATGTTTAATAATTAAACATACATAGGTATAATCTAAACTTCATTCATACATCTCATGTATCATGACAACTTTTAAATCAATACCAATTACATCGTATGTAACATGTAATTCAGATCTAAAATAATTTTATATCTAAATTTTATTCTATTATAATAAATCATAAATTACTTTAGATCTAATCTAAATATATTTAACTTTTCTTCTTTATGAAATTGGATCACAACGACACCCCTACACATCATAAGAGAATCCATCGAATAGGCAAAAGAGAGATTAATCTCTTCAATCTCTTATAACTGGATGATCTGGTGATCTTATCAATCTGAGTACTAGGCTACTAAGATCTGAAATTTAATTTCATATATAATTACATCAACATATAATTATTGATAAAACTATTTTATATCATGAACATATCCTTGATCTCATCAATTATGTTCTTCATTTAATCCAATTAGATTTGATGTATCATATACATCATATTAAATCTAAAACTTATCTTATACTAATTATAAAATATTAATTTTAAAATTGATATCAAATAAAAAAATAATTAGATGTAAATATGAATGCATAAGGAATTAATTTCTGATAAAATCTATTTTCATGTAGTGCTGAATTATGATAGGATTCAGATCTAAATATCCATCGAAATAGATTCAATTTAAATTTGAGATAATCCTCACTTCATAAAAAAATAATAAAATTAAAATTTTATTAAAATAAATTTAAAATAAATTTTTAATTCATATTATTTTTCATCAAAAATTCAGCAACAGTAGAATTCTGTTATAACAGATTTATAACAACCTCAATTAACTATTGATTAGGCACCTCTAATCCAATCAAAATTAGATAAAAAAATTATATAAATAGACACAAATGAGATTTAATATCATACAAGAAATTTTAATTATATATTATATAAATAATCATAAAAAATTCTATTTTGCATGTATATATTTTAGACCTGCTCTGATACCAATTGAAGGGGAGGAAATAGTTTCCCTCCAGAATACCCATGTTGCATCTAAGAATTTTTTTTAATTTTTTACTTATTTAAGGATTAAATCTTTACCTAAATTATAGTGAAATCAGAGATCAAATTTTAAATTATTTGATATAAACCTTCGCAGAGGCCTGGATATGCAGACCCTCTATTTCGCATGCATGTCAGACATCGCAGAAAAGCAGGATGAACTCCAATCCAATTGAATTCACATACATAATCAATTGAGAGATGAGATCTAATGATGTGACACCTCACACCAGTAGGTAGGATGCCCAAAAAGGATCCACGCCCAAGGAGAGGAGGTGGCAACAAAGGGAGAGATGTAGAAGATGAAGGACCTCTCTCTTCACACGCCTGTCTCTTTCTCTTTCTCTCTTCTCTCAATTTGATTTATTTGCTATTCTATTCTTTTTTATATCCATAGGTAGAGACCTTCTCTATTTATAGATGATTCTCATGATTTTTCGATATGAGACTAAAAAAAATACAAATCTTTCCTCTCAAAATATTTTTAAATATTAATTTTTTCTTTTAATAAGCATCTGTTCGACCGCCATCTAAAACTCTCTGCGAACCCGTCTGCCACGCGCCCACACCCGCACGATGCCGTGCTCGCGCCCACTCCGCATCCGTGCCGGGTCCACCCCGCATCCACGCGCTCATGCGCGCGCACTCGCACGCCCACTCGCACGCCCAGGAGTATTCTATGTGAAACAACTTTTTCGTATTCCAAAAAGAAACTTTTATTTCTTCACAATGACGTCTATATCCTTTTGGATTCCTTGCATAGTATCTTCATTTTCTATAATATCGTATGCATCCTTCTTTTATTTTAATTTTATTTTAAATCTAAATTTCTTCAAACTTGAGTCTTTTTGATCTATGAATCGGACTCTTTGTATCGGCGATCATCTTTCCTGTAAAACATAAAAAGAAGCATCAAATTCTTAATAAATAAAATAAATTAAATATGGCTTTCTGCTTTAAATGACTTAAATTAAGTGTTTATCACACTCTCTAACTTGAATTTTGCTCATCCTCGAGTAAAATAGATATATCAGCATTGTGTACCGACTCGGTCTTCAATCAAAATTTGGTTAGGCATCCCAAAAGGTAGATGATACTTGGTCAGATCATTAAAGAGAAATTTCATTGGATTATCAATTTGACCCAATTAGTGGCTGAGTATTAACTAAAGAAATTTCAAGAGCTTTTCTTTCACCAACTCTCCACTTTACTCTTTAAATCCTCTAACATAATGGGAAAGAGGTTTATTATCTTCTTGCAACTTAGTCCCCTTACTTTTTTTTTTTTTTTAAACATTGCCTACCTTTTTACACGAACCACAACATTTACTTAGGCGAAAGGGCCCGGTTACTCAGTAGGAAACCAATATTGTTTTTTTGTTTTTTTTTTTTAAATAAATAAAAAGTATATTTTAAGGAGAATTTTTGCATACCTCGATCTTTCCACCCAATCTCTTATGAAGCAGATTCTTTGTTGAGATCAGTAAGAAGAGAGTTGTAGAATCACTCCTAAAATTTGGTCTAGTCTAAACCCTACCATTCATTGGATTTTCTTAATAATTTATTCCTCAGTATCTCTAAAATTATCTTGACCATTAATCATTCATTGTTTAGGATGCCTAATTGATTCTTAATCAAAATAAAATTTGGATATACAAAACTAATTATTTCTGACCATACTCGAGGATTTGATTAATTTCCTCCCCCCCAACTTAATCTACATTATCCTCAATGGAGTACGAAAGTAAAGAAAATAAAAGGAGAGAGTGCATCTAGGATAATTTTGCTTCAAAAGTTGAAGATAGCTTCATTGATTAATAGGCTCTTGTTCTAAATTTCTGTAGCTGCAGTAAAGTAAGAAAAATATGAAATCGTTGGATTGCCTCCCAACAAGCACTAAGTTTTACGTCTTCAGCTAGACGTCAAGTTTATTGACAAACTCTTCCATACAGAGCAGTCCTTTATTCTTTAAAAAAAAATGATGATCAGTTAAAACAAAATAGAAGAAATTTGGGTTGCCTCCCAAAAAGTGCTAAGTTTAACGTCTTCAGCCAGACGTCATATGCAATAAAACCAACAAAAGGTGGGCAATGGCTCATACTTGATTGTCCATGGAGGAGTGGTTTTATCGTGTGGTGTATCCAACAATGTGTTAACTTCTTTCATATATCTCTCAAAGTCATACACTCCAAAGTGAGCCAAGCAAGTATCTAAGGGGTCAGGTGCTAGAATTATGGGTGTTGCATCTTCTATAATATCTTCTAGTGTATCTACTTCGAAGCAACTATCCATTGATGGTCCTTGGGAAGCACCAAACATATTCAGTCTCAGTTTTTTATTCCCAAACAATACGTCCATGACTCCTGTCCTACAATTAATGCATGCATTTGCCGTAGCTAGGAAGGGTTGCCCTAAGATAATGGGAATTTGTCTTGGGTTGCCACTTAGTTTCATGTCGAGAACTAAAAAATCAACTGGAAAGTAAAACTCATCTACCTTGACCAAGACATCCTCAAGCATTCCACGTGGTTCCTTAATTGATCTGTCGGCTAACTGCAGTGTGACTGATGTGGGTTTTAGTTCTCCAAATCCAAAAAGTTCATACACCGAACTAGGTAAAAGATTCACACTTGCCCCTAAGTCCAGAAGAGCTTTTTCAATGTGGTAATCTCCTATAACACAGAAAATGATGGGGGCTCCTGGATCCTTAAGCTTTGGAGGAGTGGCATGTTGGAAGACAGAACTAGCCTGTTCAGTGAGGCATATTTTTTTTGGGATTTGTGATCTAGATTTACGTTTTTGGGTGCACAAATCCTTCAAAAATTTGGCATAAGCAGGGACCTGTTTGATTGTGTCTAGAAGGAGAAGATTAATTTAGACTTGCTTAAATAATTCCAACATCTCATCGAGTTTTTCTCCCTTCTTATCTGCAGGAATAGGAGCTTTCAAGGCATCCGAAAATGGGGCTTTAGGCAAGTAAGATGATTTCGGTGCAGTTGGTTCCTTCTCTATTTTAAGGTCCTTCTTGTTCTTGGGTGATTTGGATTCGGTTAAAGGTTTAGGATCGATCTCATTGGTTTTACTAGTGTGTTCAATGACCTTCCCATTTCTTAAAGTCAATATTGATTTGGCATGTTCAGAAAAAGCTTATGGGGTATTAGAACTTTCAATCACAAATTGCCCTCTTGGGTTGCTCTCGGGTTGACTAGATAATTTTTCTCCTTCCCTCCTACTGAATGCAGTCGCTAGTTGACCTATTTGGGTCTCTAGCTTAGCAATGGATTATGTGTGGGAGTTAAGGATCTGAGTGTTGACTTTTAATCGTTCTAGTGCTTTCAGAACTTTTTCCTCAAAAGCTGAGCTGTGACCAGTAGTAGATGGTTGAGGAGCATTTTGAAATTGATGGTATGGTCCATGCCCATATGTTGGGTCCTGATATTGAGGTCGAGGTGCGACAGGGTCAAACATTGGTTGTGGTCTCCAGAAAAAATTTGGATGGTTTCTCCAGCCCGGATTGTACGTACTAGAATAGGGATTGTTCCCTGGTCTATGAGTAGTTTGGGCTTGATGGACTTGTTCTTGTACATGTTCATGAAACTGTGGTGCAACCAGACAATCATTCACACAATGAGTGGAGCTCGAACACAATGCACATATATCTTGTATCTGACGGGATAGAGAAGGTGACTGTCCTATACTTAATAATCGATCTAACTTTTGGGACAATTCATCTACCTTATGATGGATATCTATGGCATTTTTTACTTCATATATTCCACCTCTCTTTGGGTTTAACATGGGTTTATCTCTAATAGAGGCAGACATATGATGTAATGAATTTTCACTTAAAATTTTAAACAGTTGCCATGCCTCATCCTCACTTTTCAGCATGAATATCCCACCGCATGATGCATCGACCATTTGTCGATGTCTTTCAGATAGCCCATCATAAAAACATTGGATTAACTGCCACTTGGGTACAGCATGGTGAGGATATTTTCTAATAAGGTCCTTTAATCTCTCCCATGTTTCATGAAATATTTCTCCATCTAATTGAAAAAAACTAGTTATGGCTTTCCTTATTTGATTAGTTTTTCCTATGGAAAAATATTTCTTGAGAAACTCTCCTTGCAACTGGTCCCAGGTTGATATAGTCTTGGAATCCAAATTATGTAGCCAGTATTTGGCTTTGTCCTTAAGTGAGAAAGGAAATAATTTTAACCTAAGAGCATCATCGGAGAAGTTGTGAATTTTGACAGTTGAGCATATCTCAAAAAATTCTTCAAGATGTTTATAAGGGTCCTCATTACTAAGTCCATAAAATGAAGGTAACATTTGGATTATACTAGACTTAATTTCATATTGAGTGGCCTCCACAGGGGGCACTTGAATACAAGGAGAGTAGGTATATGTGGAAGGAGTAAAGTACTCCTTCAGTTGCTTGGGTGGATCATTCTCCTGATTTCGGTCCATATTTTTACGTCTGTTGGCTCTAAAGGTTCTTTCTATTTCTGAATCAAAAGGTTGGATTTCTGGTCGTAACGATCTACGGCCAAGCATATACCTTACAATTATACTGTAGAGCAAACATAGAAATTTTTTTTTTATAATATATATTTTTATAATAATATGAGAAAAGAATGAAGAAAATCTAAAGAGAAGAACCTAAGAATCTTAAATCTATGAAAAGAGAGAAATTAGTTAATGTTTAGATGTTAATTGTAATCAACTTAAACAAGCATAGACTCTCTATCCTAAGGTTAACTTAGATCTAGACAGCTCCTAACTTTCAAGATCGCCTTTGAGCACTCCAAGCTCAAGACTGACTAACTGACTCGGCCAGGTAAGCGTAAGATGTGGGAGGTTCCTTGCTCGTTGCTTTCCTTAGACACCAACTGAGTTGGCCAGGTCAGTCAATGGAACCAATTGAAAACTACTTTCTTTAACCACTTGCCTTAGACACCGAGCAATTAACCAATCCGCACTCGGTTCAACTCTAGAGCTTTCTTATCCTATTGAGCTCGAAATTCATAGGGCTGATGTCTAGTTGATTTTAGATTAAAGTCTAGGTTATGCAAATGCAAGGGGGTGATTTGTGGGCCAAAGAAGGGTGATCAAATCCCCACCTTATCTTAGTTAATGGGTTGCGCCCTTAAAGTTAATTATGGAGATGAGATGCAAAGAACAAGGTGTCCAATCAAGTTAGAAATTTTTATATTTGGGGTTACGCTA
Source organism: Elaeis guineensis (assembly GCF_000442705.2). NCBI lineage: Eukaryota > Viridiplantae > Streptophyta > Magnoliopsida > Arecales > Arecaceae > Elaeis > Elaeis guineensis. Next base: position 95,396,523 of record NC_025998.2, on the reverse strand, counting down.
TTTTAGTTAAGTGTTATGAAATGTCAATGGTTTTTTTTTTTTTCAACCATGCCAAGGTCCCCAGCAACGGCATCAAAATTTGATGCGTAGTCGTTGATAGCACCAAAAATAACTCTACTCACTACGTAGGTAGGATGAGTCGAGATCGTATCCTCAGGGACCTTGGGCTAAGTTGAGATTACAAAATAAAAGAAAGTAGCGTTGTTTTTGATTTAGAAAATAAATTATCTTAAAATTGATGTAATTAGGAAATAAAGAACTCAGGAGTTTTGAATTAATTTTGCACTAGCAGAGTTGTATCTCTTTTTTAATTAAATAGATGCGATTAATCTTAAAAAAAATATCTATCTTTCCTCGGTACACTCCATACCCGTAGATCACGGTGCATCTCCAAAAAGTACTAGATAAACAACTCTTCTTTCCTCGGCACGCCCCGTACCCGTAGATCACGGTGCATCTCTGAAAAGTAAAAGTTGTTCCTAATATTAATCTAACAATAAAGCATAAATAAAAGCATATGAAAAAGAGCAAATAAAGAACTCATGATGATTTAAATAAAAAGCATAATCTTTATTGCATATAAAAAAATACAGAAAAGTTTAGAACAATAAACCATCTCTGTATCGTTACAAAATTTCTTCTCCACTCCTGAGACTGCTAGCCTAGCTGCTCTTGAAGTAGTCCCTTTCTATTCCTCCATGCAAGGCTCTAAAAGAATTTCTGGGCTCTCCCTCCAATGGGAGTACAAAAGTCTTTTTATAGGTGTTAGGAGGGAGGAGTTTTACATGATTTTCCAATATGGGACTAAAGAAAATACAAATCTTTCCTCTCAAAATATTTCTAAATATTAATTTTTTCCTTTAATAAGCATATGTTCGACCACCATCAAAAACTCTCTGCGAACCCATCTGCCGTGCACCCACTCGCCGCGCACCCACACCCGTGCGATGCCATGCTCGCACCCACGCCGCGTCCGCGCCGCATCCACCCCGCATCCACGCGCTCACGCGCGCGCACTCACTCACCCACTCGCATGCCCAAGAGTATTCCACGTGAAACAACTTTTTTGTATTCCAAAAAGAAACTTTTGTTTCTTCACAATGATGTCTATATCCTTTTGGATTCCTTGCATAGTATCTTCATTTTCTATAATACCGTATGCATCCTTCTTTTATTTTAATTTTATTTTAAGTCCAAATTTCTTCAAACTTGAGTCTTTTTGATCTATGAATCGGACTCTTTGTATCGACGATCATCTTTCTTGTAAAACATAAAAAGAAGTATCAAATTTTTAATAAATAAAATAAATTAAATATAATTTTTTGCTTTAAATGACTTAAATTAAGTGTTTATCAGTAGTGCTAGCTAGACATAGTCAATTCTTCAATCTCATTTGACCCATAACTCAATTCTTAATCAAGTTAGCTTATATATTTAATTAAGTTAAGTACTTTCAGATTGGACATATAAACATAGGATAATTCTTTCCTACTTTGTCTAACTTGTATGTGTGATCCCATAGATTCAAATACTAAACCAGTAGCACAGGAATCAATTTCTGCACCAATCGAGATACCATCTAGCAATGGTTTCCAATGTCTAAATAGATCAAATTATCGCAAAAGAATATTTCAGAACCCATATGAAGGAACCAGATCTAGGGTTTCAGGGTTAGATCTTGAAACTTTTTCAAGATCATACAGCGGAAGACTAAAATAAATCAAAATTTATTTTCTAAGATCAGAAAATCCCTAGATCTAAGATCCTATTACATGATTATTACATAGCATTAAATCATAAATTAAAATATATATAAATATAGTATGAACTACATGTTGATCATATCAACATGTTTCTATACTAGCTACATCTAATGTATGTATTAAACAATAGATCAGATCTATTACCTTGCAAGTTAGACGTTCTAACCTTGCTGATATGGGCTTGAGGATGATGTTGCAAGCCGCACACGCGTCCGGCCTCTAGGAGTCGTCCACACGAGCCCACGAATCTCGATCAGAAGTCCTGCTTCAGGAAATCAGCACAGTATGCTAGTACTGCGCTGATCCTTCTTTGATGGTTGATCAGGTGCCTCCTTCTTTTTGATTTGGACTCTTCCAAAGATGGAAAGTAGAAGGAGGAGTTTCAGATCTGAGACGCTCTCAGGAAACTCAAGATGGAAGGAGGAAAGATATGAAAATAAAAACCCTAGAAGAAGACCCTCTTCTTCTTCACATTTTTTTCTCTAAACGCCTAAACTTGCATCTTTTATATCTCCACGACCCAAAGGTATTTCCCTCTGATTTTTGGATGGAAGAAAGGTCTCTCAAATATCTATCTCCCCTTAAAATTTCACGAAGAAACTCGTCTAATATAGAGAGATATGATGGAGTCCTTGTCTAGGTCAAACACCTAGTCAAGGCTTATCCAAACATGGCAAGTAAAGGGACGCCCAACTCTTGAGCACCTCCTTCATATTTTTGTGGATGGATCAACAGAAAAGGGTGCACAATGTAAACCCTAAAAGCCACGAAAATTCCAAAAAAATTTGGATAAATTCGGTGCAAAATTGAAAGAGTTTTGGATTTGTAAAACTCTATCTCATAGAATTCGAAATCCAAACTTATTCCTTTTAGATTTGATCCAAATCACCTTCCATGTAAGAAAGAAGAGAGGAGACCTTTTGTGAATGTGGGAGAGATCTGGGAGAGGGCTTTTGTCACACAAAATAAGTGGAGATTGGCGTTGAATAAGAGAGAGGGCGTGGAGAAGGTTTATGTGGCGCAAGGTGGAATCCTAGTCCTACTAGGATTCTGTCTCATAACTTGTTTTAATTTGGTTTTCCAAACCAAATCAAATTAGATCAACCCAATTAAAATAGGTCTTAACCTAATTAAGAACCTAATTTAATCAGATTAAATTAGATTTAAATCTGATTTAATTTTCTAATCAAATTAGAAATTAGATTGACCCAAGTCCTAGTTGAACTAGGACTAGTTTTTCCTTGCACTTGGCTTATCCAATAAACCAATTGGACTTGATCCAATCAAGCCCAAACCAAATCTAATTAAATCATATTTAATTAGACTTAATCTCAGCCCATTGGCTTAATCAAATTAAGCCAATTAGCAATCAAATTGCTAATCGATCCTCCTGCAACACTTGCACTGGGTTAAATGTCAATCGTATTGATTATTTAACCCTATAATGATTCTTAATCGTTGATCAACCATCCGATCGGATCATGAACTCTAATGTGTGTGACCTCATAGGTCCGAACCTAAGCCAGTAGCATAGAAACAAATTCCTATACCAATCGAAGTGACCATCTAGCAATGGTACCCGACGTCCGGATAGGTCGAATGTGTAGAACAACATCCTTAGAACCCATGCGGATATAGTTTTCATATAATTCATCCCCTTGACCACAATGATCATAGGACACCCCAGAGCTCAACTGTCAACTCTGATCAGGTTGTCCACATTGTATTTCAAAATATCAAATCCATCTGATGGATTACCCTGGTCAAGGTTTTGCTAAATTGAAATACAGCGACTCATTCTTCTCCAACTCTTGGAGTGGTCAATCCCATCTCGATCACACTCTGACTTCGCAAGTACTTGACTGTGCCCAGAAGCCTTCCGTCTCTGAATTAGAAATTCAGTTAGTCCAGTACCAAAGCACAGTGAGTTGCTTGCAAGTCACTGAGGTGATCTCAAGTCTAAGGGACACTTATACCTATATCCCATCAGAGACATTCTCGACAGCAGAATGCTCTGGAGTTGGTCACGTTCAATGATGATGTACCCTTACATCTCACCTGTATGCCATACCAGTGTCTCCACACTCCTTGGTTAAGAGGACAACCAACCCATATGGCCTACAGCGATCTATGCTCGATAGAAGCTGTCATCCTTATTAACAGCCTATCATTTGGTCGTGAACAGTTTTAAGGACTAATCGATAAATCCTCTCTTTATCGAACTTAAATAGTCCTAAGGACTTCATCATAACAACGGAGTTCATTAGAAGATGAAAGATTATGATGAAAATGCCAAATATATTTTATTTATTAACAAATCAATTACAATACTTGGTTGCTCAACCGTCAACAGCTTGACGATTGGCTTTTTGGGACACATTTCCCAACAACTCCCACTTGTCCTAAAGCCACTCGACACAGTATCTAATACCCATCTTCGACTTGTGGTTGTCGAACTCCTTTATTGCCAGGGCTCTAGTGAAGGGGTCGGCTAGGTTCTCCTTTCAGTCGATCTTCTGAAGATCGATGTCACCTCGATCCACGATCTCTCGGACCAGGTGGAAGCGGTGCAAGATGTGCTTCATCCGCTGATGTGCTTTGGGTTCCTTCACCTGAGCTATGGCACCAGTACTGTCGCAGTAGAGCAGGACTGGACCATCGAGGGAGGGTGCTACTCCGAGCTCATTGATGAATTTCCTCAGCCACACAGCTTCCTTCGCGGCATCCGATGCTGCGATGTACTCCGCTTCACAAACAGAGTCTGTCATAGTATGCTGCTTGGAACTCTTCCAGCAGATGGCTCCACCATTCAGAGTAAAGATATAACCCGACACGCTCCTGCTGTCATCATGGTCAGATTGGAAGCTGGAGTCTGTGAACCCCACAAGTTTCAGATCTGACTCGCCATAAACCAACCATTGGTCCTTAGTATTTCTCAAATACTTAAGGATGGCTTTAACCACTTTCCAGTGATCTTCTCCAGGATCAGATTGGTATCTACTCACTACTCCTAGTGAGTATGCCACATCTGGTCTTGTACATATCATGGCGTATATGATAGATCCCACGGCTGAAGCATATGGGACTCTACTCATACGCTCTCTCTCTTCAGGAGTTGTCGGACAATCCTTCTTAGAGAGAGAAATTCCATGGCCTATCAGTAGATAGCCCTTCTTGGAATTCTCCATGCTGAACCTCTTCAGCACAGTGTCTATGTACATGGATTGGGATAACCCAAGCATCCTTTTAGATCTATCCCTATAGATCTTCATCCCTAGGATGTAGGATGCTTCACCCAAGTCCTTCATGGAGAACTGTGATGACAACCAAACTTTTATTCCTTGTAGTGCGGGGATGTCATTCCCGATTAAGAGAATGTCATCCACGTACAAGACAAGGAATACCACAACTGGACCATTTGCCCATTTATAGATGCAGGGCTCTTCTCCATTCTTAATGAAGCCATACGTTTTGATCACCTTATCAAAACGCATGTTCCAACTCCGAGAAGCTTGCTTCAGTCCATAAATGGATCTCTGAAGCTTGCACACCTTGGACTCATCTGTGGATGTAAACCCTTCAGGTTGTATCATATACACCTCTTCAGTCAGCTCTCCATTCAGGAAAGCTGTCTTTACATCCATCTGCCAGATCTCATAATCCAGATGGGCAGCTATTGCAAGCATTATCCGAATAGATTTGAGCATTGCCACAGAGAAAAATATCTCGTCATAGTCAATACCATAACGTTGACGATACCCCTTGGCAACCAGACGGGCTTTATAGGTGTCCACCTTTCCGTCTGCGCCCCTCTTCCTTTTGAAGACCCATTTACACCCAATGGGTTTAACCCCTTTAGGTGGGTCAACCAATGTCCATACATCGTTGACCTGCATGGACTCCATTTCGGATTTCATGGCTTCAAGCCATTTCTCAGAATCAGGTCTCTGCATAGCATCCATATAGGTGATCGGATCCTCATTATTCTCATCAAGTTCGATGGGATCACCGTCCCGGACCAAGAAATCATAGTATCTGTCCGGCTGACGCGGTACTCTACCAGATCGCCTTAATGGTGCAGGTATATTGGGCTCCGGATCTGATCTAATCATATCCGACTCAGGTTCAGCTATTGGTGTCGGTCCTTCTACCTGTTGAACTTCATCAAGTTCAACCTTAGAGGCAACGGTTCCTTCACCAAGGAACTCCTTTTCTAAAAAGATTGCCTTAAGGCTGACGAACACCTTTTGTTCATCAGCATGGTAGAAAAAATATTCTTTTGCCTCTTTGGGGTACCCTATGAATGAGCATTTGTCAGACCTAGGTCCAAGTTTGTCTGTGACTAATCGTTTGACATAGGCCGGGCACCCCCAGACCCTGAGGTGTGAAAGTACTGGCTTACGCCCTATCCATATCTCATATGGAGTCTTAATTACAGACTTACTTGGAATCCTATTTAACAGATAACAGGCCGATTCGAGTGCATATCCCCAGAAGGATATCAGCAAGCTAACAAAAACCCATCATGGATCGGACCATGTCTAACAAAGTCCGATTCCTCCTTTCAAACACACCATTATGCTGTGGTGTTCCTGGAGGAGTCCATTGGGAGAGAATCCTATTCTCTCCTAGATATGTGAGAAACTCACTAGAAAGGTATTCTCCTCCTCGATCAGATCGAAGAGTTTTAATACTCTTCCCAGTTTATTTTTCTACTTCACTTCAGAATCGTTTGAACATTTCAAATGAATCCGACTTATGTTTCATCAGATAGACATATCCATATCGGGATAGGTCATCCGTGAAAGTTATGAAGTAGAAATATCCACCTCTAGCACTGGTGCTCATGGGCCCGCATACATCAGTATGTACTAGGCCCAAGAGCTCAGTAGCTCTCTCACCTTTTCCAGTAAAAGATGACTTGGTCATTTTACCAAGAAGACAGAACTCACAGGTTGGAAGTGATTCACAATCACTGACTTTGAGGATTCCCTCTTGAGTCTACCTGTTTATTCTGTTCTTGTTTATATGACCTAGCCTCCAATGCCATAAGTAGATATTTAACACACTATCTAATCTAGGGTGCTTGCCAGTAGAATAGACTCTTATCAGGCTTGATCTTTTTGGTCTGGCTCTGCACAGATGTCCCAGCCTGAACTTGCACCTTCTTGACTTTCTTCTTCTTGTTCTTCTTTCCTTTCTCAAAGGGTCGAGAACCAGAAGATGAACCTCCCACTGAGTTCACTGAGTTCACCGACTCCTTGAGGAGTTGGTGATCCTTCTCAAAGTTCTGAAGCAACCCCATTAACCCATGGTAGTTCTCTTCAAGCTTTGTCATTCTATAATGAGTGAGGAATGGGAGATAAGACTTGGGCAACGAGTTCAGTATTGCATCTTTCCCAAGCTGCTCATGCAAGGGAAAGCCGAGCTTGCTCAATCGTTCCATCAGCTCGATCATGTACAATACATGATCAGTGACAGAGGCACCATCCCGTATTTTGGCGTTGAAGATGGCACAACTAGTCTTGTGCCTCTCCACGTCATCGGGTGTGCCAAAGGCATCCTCCAACACTTGAAGCATGTCCTTTGGCTAAGCCGTCTCGAATCTGCGACTGAACTCGTCGCTCATAGCAGCCAGCATGATACAGCGCACCGTGGTCCAGTCACTGAGCCACTTCTGGTAAGTGTCTCTGACTGTTCCACGTGCATTGACAGCTAGCTCCTCAGGTGCAGGATCCATTATCACATATAGGATCCGTTCATGCTCCAGGACTATCTTCAACTTTCGGTACCAGCTACCGAAGTTGGGTCCCACCAACTTATCATTGTCCAACAATGATCGGAGCGATAGGGAAGTGGCCATATTTGCACAAAAGAGAACCATAACCTAATTAGTAATTGATTCATTAAACCTAAAGATTTGGACTTTAATCAAAAGGTTTCTCCCACTATTTTATTCGAATTGGTAGCCTCTACCTTCAATTCGAGGAATTACCCTAATTCCTTAGCGGGTACTAGAATCCACTTAGACTGCACACAAGCCCAACTTTGGTTGGCCAACCCATGTACATCTAAGGGTAGGTTCATAACCAATTGTTTCTCTAAACAATTTCTAGTAATTTTAATTTTGCCCCAGAAACCTAATCAGTAGGCTTTGGCCTCCACTGTAAGGATCCAGTTAGGTCCAACCATTAACATGATCATACTTGGTGTATCTAACCAACGAATGATTAAGCCCAACTTTGGTTGGCTCACCTAACCACCATTAGAGAGATACTTCCAAGTCGTCATATGATGAGTGATAATTTCATTAGTCAACAAGCACCAGGCCTTTGGGTCTGCAATGATTATTGAGTTCATGGACTCATTATCAAACACCTTAATGGGAGGCTATGACTCAGTTATCTCCATAACTTTATCATTTTAAGGACCTAATAATTTTAGAGGATTTAAATAATATAGAGGATGAGGTCAGATGAACCAGCTTATCATGATCCTCCCACTGGCTTCACCAAGTCAGCTTAAGGGAGACCAGGGCTGGTCTAAGAGCACCTAAATCAGTCACACTGATTTACCTAGCTGACATGGGTCAGCTCGAATAGTCAAGTGACCCGATCAAAACATAATTTCACCAAGAGGCCAGGTAAGTTCGATCAGTGGAAGGGTCTGCCAAAGCTTGCCTTAGACACCATCAGAAATGGCCAGGTAAGCGGGCTCCCAATTAAAAACCACCAGTCTGATTTACCTTAGACACCAACAGGTTTAATTAGTTTCGATTAGATCAACCTAATAGTTCGTGCTAGACCGCTTAGCCAAGAATCAAGTCCATTTGGTTCTCGTTAAAGACATGGACTTGACCAACTACAACTATTGTAATTGATCTAGAGAATCCTTGACCTAATCTAAGACAACAATTGATTAGATTTAGTCAATTCTCTAATTAAGTCCATCTTTAATCTAACCATAGGTCTAACCCAATTAATGGACCTAATTTCCACTAACCCATTAACCCAATGTGTTATGATTTGTGTCTTAGGTTCTTCAATTCACAATCCTAGAACCTAATCAAACAACATCTTAATTCTTAATTAAGTTTTGGGCTGAGGGTTGGGTTCGGCTTTTCAAAAATTATTTTCATATTTGTAAAACAATTTTACAATATGATTCTACCAATCATATTGCATGTTTGATTCATAATCAAGATGCAAGTGAAATAAACATGAAACTACTTTAGATCTAATCTAAACAGGTTCATGTAATTGAAACAATTTCAACTTTAAATAATTTCTTTGCATAAAAATTATTAACAAAGAGATTTTATTTCAGATTTAAATATCTTTTAAATCTAATAAATCATAAATTTAATCTAGATCATATCTAACAAATTTATGATTAAAGATAGATCTACACAAACTAGGACAACCTTTGCACTGTAAGGGGTAAACCTTACAGCAGGACAACCTTGCAGTTTGTGATTGATCTAAAATTTTAATTTAGATTTAATAATAAGATTATAAATTAGATCTAATCTAAAAAATAATCTAAGCATGTATAAATAATCATGTAATAAAGAACCTGGGCTCTGATACCAATTGAAGGAACCAGATCTAGGGTTTCAGGGTTAGATCTTGAAACTTTTTCAAGATCATACAGCGGAAGACTAAAATAAATCAAAATTTATTTTCTAAGATCAAAAAATTCCTAGATCTAAGATCCTATTACATAATTATTACATAGCATTAAATCAGAAATTAAAATATATATAAATATAGTATGAACTACATGTTGATCATATCAACATGTTTCTATACTAGCTACATCTAATGTATGTATTAAACAATAGATCAGATCTATTACCTTGCAAGTTAGACGTTCTAACCTTGCTGATCTGGGCTTGAGGATGATGTTGCAAGCCGCACACGCGTCCGGCCTCTAGGAGTCGTCCACACGAGCCCACGAATCTCGATCAGAAGTCCTGCTTCAGGAAATCAGCACAGTATGCTAGTACTGCGCTGATCCTTCTTTGATGGTTGATCAGGTGCCTCCTTCTTTTTGATTTGGACTCTTCTAAAGATGGAAAGTAGAAGGAGGAGTTTCAGATCTGAGACACTCTCAGGAAACTCAAGATGGAAGGAGGAAAGATATGAAAATAAAAACCCTAGAAGAAGACCCTCTTCTTCTTCACGTTTTTTTCTCTAAATGCCCAAACTTGCATCTTTTATATCTCCACGACCCAAAGGTATTTCCCTCTGATTTTTGGGTGGAAGAAAGGCCTCTCAAATATCTATCTCTTCTTAAAATTTCATGAAGAAACTCATCTTATATAGAGAGATATGACAGAGTCCTTGTCTAGGTCAAACACCTAGTCAAGGCTTATCCAAACATGGCAAGTAAAGGGACGCCCAACTCTTGAGCACCTCCTTCATATTTTCCTGGATGGATCAACAAAAAAGGGTGCACAATGTAAACCCTAAAAGCCACGAAAATTTCAAAAAAATTTGGATAAATTCGGTGCAAAATTGAAAGAGTTTTGGATTTGTAAAACTCTATCTCATAGAATTCGAAATCCAAACTTATTCCTTTTAGATTTGATCCAAATCACCTTCCATGTAAGAAAGAAGAGAGGAGACCTTTTGTGAATGTGGGAGAGATCTAGGAGAGGGCTTTTGTCACACAAAATAAGTGGAGATTGGCGTTGAATAAGAGAGAGGGCATGGAGAAGGTTTATGTGGCGCAAGGTGGAATCCTAGTCCTACTAGGATTCTGTCTCATAACTTGTTTTAATTTGGTTTCCCAAACCAAATCAAATTAGATCAACCCAATTAAAAAGGTCTTAACCTAATTAAGAACCTAATTTAATCAGATTAAATTATATTTAAATCTGATTTAATTTTCTAATCAAATTAGAAATTAGATTGACCCAAGTCCTAGTTGAACTAGGACTAGTCTTTCCTTGCACTTGGCTTATCCAATAAACCAATTGGACTTGATCCAATCAAGCCCAAACCAAATCTAATTAAATCATATTTAATTAGACTTAATCTCAGCCCATTGGCTTAATCAAATTAAGCCAATTAGCAATCAAATTGCTAATCGATCCTCCTGCAACACTTGCACTGGGTTAAATGTCAATCGTATTGATTATTTAACCCTATAATGATTCTTAATCGTTGATCAACCATCCGATCGGATCATGAACTCTAATGTGTGTGACCTCATAGGTCCGAACCTAAGCCAGTAGCATAGAAACAAATTCCTATACCAATCGAAGTGACCATCTAGCAATGGTACCCGACGTCCGGATAGGTCGAATGTGTAGAACAACATCCTTAGAACCCATGCGGATATAGTTTTCATATAATTCATCCCCTTGACCACAATGATCATAGGACACCCCAGAGCTCAACTGTCAACTCTGATCAGGTTGTCCACATTGTATTTCAAAATATCAAATCCATCTGATGGATTACCCTGGCCAAGGTTTTGCTAAATTGAAATACAGCGACTCATTCTTCTCCAACTCTTGGAGTGGTCAATCCCATCTCGATCACACTCTGACTTCGCAAGTACTTGACTGTGCCCAGAAGCCTTCCGTCTCTGAATTAGAAATTCAGTTAGTCCAGTACCAAAGCACAGTGAGTTGCTTGCAAGTCACTGAGGTGATCTCAAGTCTAAGGGACACTTATACCTATATCCCATCAGAGACATTCTCGACAGCAGAATGCTCTGGAGTTGGTCACGTTCAATGACGATGTACCCTTACATCTCACCTGTATGCCATACCAGTGTCTCCACACTCCTTGGTTAAGAGGACAACCAACCCATATGGCCTACAGCGACCTATGCTCGATAGAAGCTGTCATCCTTATTAACAGCCTATCATTTGGTCGTGAACAGTTTTAAGGACTAATCGATAAATCCTCTCTTTATCGAACTTAAATAGTCCTAAGGACTTCATCATAACAACGGAGTTCATTAGAAGATGAAAGCTTATGATGAAAATGCCAAATATATTTTATTTATTAACAAATCAATTACAATACTTGGTTGCTCAACCGTCAACAGCTTGACGATTGGCTTTTTGGGACACATTTCCCAACAACTCCCACTTGTCCTAAAGCCACTCGACACAGTATCTAATACCCATCTTCGACTTGTGGTTGTCGAACTCCTTTATTGCCAGGGCTCTAGTGAAGGGGTCGGCTAGGTTCTCCTTTCAGTCGATCTTCTGAAGATCGATGTCACCTCGATCCACGATCTCTCGGACCAGGTGGAAGCGGTGCAAGATGTGCTTCATCCGCTGATGTGCTTTGGGTTCCTTCACCTGAGCTATGGCACCAGTACTGTCGCAGTAGAGCAGGACTGGACCATCGAGGGAGGGTGCTACTCCGAGCTCATTGATGAATTTCCTCAGCCACACAGCTTCCTTCGCGGCATCCGATGCTGCGATGTACTCCGCTTCACAAACAGAGTCTGCCACAGTATGCTGCTTGGAACTCTTCCAGCAGATGGCTCCACCATTCAGAGTAAAGATATAACCCGACACGCTCCTGCTGTCATCATGGTCAGATTGGAAGCTGGAGTCTGTGAACCCCACAAGTTTCAGATCTGACTCGCCATAAACCAACCATTGGTCCTTAGTATTTCTCAAATACTTAAGGATGGCTTTAACCACTTTTCAGTGATCTTCTCCAGGATCAGATTGGTATCTACTCACTACTCCTAGTGAGTATGCCACATCTGGTCTTGTACATATCATGGCGTATATGATAGATCCCACGGCTGAAGCATATGGGACTCTACTCATACGCTCTCTCTCTTCAGGAGTTGTCGGACAATCCTTCTTAGAGAGAGAAATTCCATGGCCTATCAGTAGATAGCCCTTCTTGGAATTCTCCATGCTGAACCTCTTCAGCACAGTGTCTATGTACATGGATTGGGATAACCCAAGCATCCTTTTAGATCTATCCCTATAGATCTTCATCCCTAGGATGTAGGATGCTTCACCCAAGTCCTTCATGGAGAACTGTGATGACAACCAAACTTTTATTCCTTGTAGTGCGGGGATGTCATTCCCGATTAAGAGAATGTCATCCACGTACAAGACAAGGAATACCACAACTGGACCATTTGCCCATTTATAGATGCAGGGCTCTTCTCCATTCTTAATGAAGCCATACGTTTTGATCACCTTATCAAAACGCATGTTCCAACTCCGAGAAGCTTGCTTCAGTCCATAAATGGATCTCTGAAGCTTGCACACCTTGGACTCATCTGTGGATGTAAACCCTTCAGGTTGTATCATATACACCTCTTCAGTCAGCTCTCCATTCAGGAAAGCTGTCTTTACATCCATCTGCCAGATCTCATAATCCAGATGGGCAGCTATTGCAAGCATTATCCGAATAGATTTGAGCATTGCCACAGAGAAAAATATCTCGTCATAGTCAATACCATAACGTTGACGATACCCCTTGGCAACCAGACGGGCTTTATAGGTCTCCACCTTTCCGTCTGCGCCCCTCTTCCTTTTGAAGACCCATTTACACCCAATGGGTTTAACCCCTTTAGGTGGGTCAACCAATGTCCATACATCGTTGACCTGCATGGACTCCATTTCGGATTTCATGGCTTCAAGCCATTTCTCAGAATCAGGTCTCTGCATAGCATCCATATAGGTGATCGGATCCTCATTATTCTCATCAAGTTGGATGGGATCACCGTCCCGAACCAAGAAATCGTAGTATCTGTCCGGCTGACGCGGTACTCTACCAGATCGCCTTAATGGTGCAGGTATATTGGGCTCCGGATCTGATCTAATCATATCCGACTCAGGTTCAGCTATTGGTGTCGGTCCTTCTACCTGTTGAACTTCATCAAGTTCAACCTTAGAGGCAACGGTTCCTTCACCAAGGAACTCCTTTTCTAAAAAGATTGCCTTAAGGCTGACGAACACCTTTTGTTCATCAGCATGGTAGAAAAAATATTCTTTTGCCTCTTTGGGGTACCCTATGAATGAGCATTTGTCAGACCTAGGTCCAAGTTTGTCTGTGACTAATCGTTTGACATAGGCCGGGCACCCCCAGACCCTGAGGTGTGAAAGTACTGGCTTACGCCCTATCGATATCTCATATGGAGTCTTAATTACAGACTTACTTGGAATCCTATTTAACAGATAACAGGCCGATTCGAGTGCATATCCCCAGAAGGATATCAGCAAGCTAACAAAAACCCATCATGGATCGGACCATGTCTAACAAAGTCCGATTCCTCCTTTCAAACACACCATTATGCTGTGGTGTTCCTGGAGGAGTCCATTGGGAGAGAATCCTATTCTCTCTTAGATATGTGAGAAACTCACTAGAAAGGTATTCTCCTCCTCGATCAGATCAAAGAGTTTTAATACTCTTCCCAGTTTATTTTTTCTACTTCACTTCAGAATCGTTTGAACATTTCAAATGAATCCGACTTATGTTTCATCAGATAGACATATCCATATCGGATAGGTCATCCGTGAAAGTTATGAAGTAGAAATATCCACCTCTAGCACTGGTGCTCATGGGCCCGCATACATCAGTATGTACTAGGCCCAAGAGCTCAGTAGCTCTCTCACCTTTTCCAGTAAAAGATGACTTGGTCATTTTACCAAGAAGACAGAACTCACAGGTTGGAAGTGATTCACAATCACTGACTTTGAGGATTCCCTCTTGAGTCTACCTGTTTATTCTGTTCTTGTTTATATGACCTAGCCTCCAATGCCATAAGTAGATATTTAACACACTATCTAATCTAGGTGCTTGCCAGTAGAATAGACTCTTATCAGGCTTGATCTTTTTGGTCTGGCTCTGCACAGATGTCCCAGCCTGAACTTGCACCTTCTTGACTTTCTTCTTCTTGTTCTTCTTTCCTTTCTCAAAGGGTCGAGAACCAGAAGATGAACCTCCCACTGAGTTCACTGAGTTCACCGACTCCTTGAGGAGTTGGTGATCCTTCTCAAAGTTCTGAAGCAACCCCATTAACCCATGGTAGTTTCTTCAGGCTTTGTCATTCTATAATGAGTGAGGAATGGGAGATAAGACTTGGGCAACGAGTTCA
>NC_025998.2:95287474-95381565 GCF_000442705.2 Elaeis guineensis | reverse complement strand
ACTCCTTTATTGCAGGGCTTAGTGAAGGGGTCGGCTAGGTTCTCCTTTTCAGTCGATCTTCTGAAGGTCGACGTCACTCGATCCACGATCTCTCGGACCAGGTGAAAGCGGTGCAAGATGTGCTTCATCCGCTGATGTGCTTTGGGTTCCTTCACCTGAGCTATGGCACCAGTACTGTCGCAGTAGAGCAGGACTGGACCATCGAGGGAGGGTGCTACTCCGAGCTCATTGATGAATTTCCTCAGCCACACAGCTTCCTTCGCGGCATTCGATGCTGCGATGTACTCCGCTTCACAAACAGAGTCTGCCACAGTATGCTGCTTGGAACTCTTCCAGCAGATGGCTCCACCATTCAGAGTAAAGATATAACCCGACACGCTCCTGCTGTCATCATGGTCAGATTGGAAGCTGGAGTCTGTGAACCCCACAAGTTTCAGATCTGACTCGCCATAAACCAACCATTGGTCCTTAGTATTTCTCAAATACTTAAGGATGGCTTTAACCACTTTCCAGTGATCTTCTCCAGGATCAGATTGGTATCTACTCACTACTCCTAGTGAGTATGCCACATCTGGTCTTGTACATATCATGGCGTATATGATAGATCCCACGGCTGAAGCATATGGGACTCTACTCATACGCTCTCTCTCTTCAGGAGTTGTCGGACAATCTTCTTAGAGAGAGAAATTCCATGGCCTATCAGTAGATAGCCCTTCTTGGAATTCTCCATGCTGAACCTCTTCAGCACAGTGTCTATGTACATGGATTGGGATAACCCAAGCATCCTTTTAGATCTATCCCTATAGATCTTCATCCCTAGGATGTAGGATGCTTCACCCAAGTCCTTCATGGAGAACTGTGATGACAACCAAACTTTTATTCCTTGTAGTGCGGGGATGTCATTCCCGATTAAGAGAATGTCATCCACGTACAAGACAAGGAATACCACAACTGGACCATTTGCCCATTTATAGATGCAGGGCTCTTCTCCATTCTTAATGAAGCCATACGTTTTGATCACCTTATCAAAATGCATGTTCCAACTCCGAGAAGCTTGCTTCAGTCCATAAATGGATCTCTGAAGCTTGCACACCTTGGACTCATCTGTGGATGTAAACCTTCAGGTTGTATCATATACACCTCTTCAGTCAGCTCTCCATTCAGGAAAGCTATCTTTACATCCATCTGCCAGATCTCATAATCCAGATGGGCAGCTATTGCAAGCATTATCCGAATAGATTTGAGCATTGCCACAGAGAAAAATATCTCGTCATAGTCAATACCATAACGTTGACGATACCCCTTGGCAACCAGACGGGCTTTATAGGTCTCCACCTTTCCGTCTGCGCCCCTTTCCTTTTGAAGACCCATTTACACCCAATGGGTTTAACCCTTTAGGTGGGTCAACCAATGTCCATACATCGTTGACCTTCATGGACTCCATTTCGGATTTCATGGCTTCAAGCCATTTCTCAGAATCAGGTCTCTGCATAGCATCCATATAGGTGATCGGATCCTCATTATTCTCATCAAGTTCGATGGGATCACCGTCCCGGACCAAGAAACCATAGTATCTGTCCGGCTGATGCGGTACTCTACCGGATCGCCTTAATGGTGCAGGTATATTGGGCTCCGGATCTGATCTAATCATATCCGACTCAGGTTCAGCTATTGGTGTCGGTCCTTCTACCTGTTGAACTTCATCAAGTTCAACCTTAGAGGCAACGGTTCCTTCACCAAGGAACTCTTTTTCTAAAAAGATTGCCTTAAGGCTGACGAACACCTTTTGTTCATCAGCATGGTAGAAAAAATATTCTTTTGCCTCTTTGGGGTACCCTATGAATGAGCATTTGTCAGACCTAGGTCCAAGTTTGTCTGTGACTAATCGTTTGACATAGGCCGGGCACCCCCAGACCCTGAGGTGTGAAAGTACTGGCTTACGCCCTATCCATATCTCATATGGAGTCTTAATTACAAACTTACTTGGAATCCTATTTAACAGATAACAGGCCGATTCGAGTGCATATCCCCAGAAGGATATCAGCAAGCTAACAAAAACCCATCATGGATCGGACCATGTCTAACAAAGTCCGATTCCTCCTTTCAAACACACCATTATGCTGTGGTGTTCCTGGAGGAGTCCATTGGGAGAGAATCCTATTCTCTCCTAGATATGTGAGAAACTCACTAGAAAGGTATTCTCCTCCTCGATCAGATCGAAGAGTTTTAATACTCTTCCCAGTTTATTTTTCTACTTCACTTCAGAATCGTTTGAACATTTCAAATGAATCCGACTTATGTTTCATCAGATAGACATATCCATATCGGGATAGGTCATCCGTGAAAGTTATGAAGTAGAAATATCCACCTCTAGCACTGGTGCTCATGGGCCCGCATACATCAGTATGTACTAGGCCCAAGAGCTCAGTAGCTCTCTCACCTTTTCCAGTAAAAGATGACTTGGTCATTTTACCAAGAAGACAGAACTCACAGGTTGGAAGTGATTCACAATCACTGACTTTGAGGATTCCCTCTTGAGTCTACCTGTTTATTCTGTTCTTGTTTATATGACCTAGCCTCCAATGCCATAAGTAGATATTTAACACACTATCTAATCTAGGGTGCTTGCCAGTAGAATAGACTCTTATCAGGCTTGATCTTTTTGGTCTGGCTCTGCACAGATGTCCCAGCCTGAACTTGCACCTTCTTGACTTTCTTCTTCTTGTTCTTCTTTCCTTTCTCAAAGGGTCGAGAACCAGAAGATGAACCTCCCACTGAGTTCACCGACTCCTTGAGGAGTTGGTGATCCTTCTCAAAGTTCTGAAGCAACCCCATTAACCCATGGTAGTTCTCTTCAAGCTTTGTCATTCTATAATGAGTGAGGAATGGGAGATAAGACTTGGGCAACGAGTTCAGTATTGCATCTTTCCCAAGCTGCTCATGCAAGGGAAAGCCGAGCTTGCTCAATCGTTCCATCAGCTCGATCATGTACAATACATGATCAATGACAGAGGCACCATCCCGTATTTTGGCGTTGAAGATGGCACAACTAGTCTTGTGCCTCTCCACGTCATCGGGTGTGCCAAAGGCATCCTCCAACACTTGAAGCATGTCCTTTGGCTGAGCCGTCTCGAATCTGCGACTGAACTCGTCGCTCATAGCAGCCAGCATGATACAGCGCACCGTGGTCCGGTCACTGAGCCACTTCTGGTAAGTGTCTCTGACTGTTCCACGTGCATTGACAGCTAGCTCCTCAGGTGCAGGATCCATTATCACATATAGGATCCGTTCATGCTCCAGGACTATCTTCAACTTTCGGTACCAGCTACCGAAGTTGGGTCCTACCAACTTATCATTGTCCAACAATGATCGGAGCGATAGGGAAGTGGCCATATTTGCACAAAAGAGAACCATAACCTAATTAGTAATTGATTCATTAAACCTAAAGATTTGGACTTTAATCAAAAGGTTTCTCCCACTATTTTATTCGAATTGGTAGCCTCTACCTTCAATTCGAGGAATTACCCTAATTCCTTAGCGGGTACTAGAATCCACTTAGACTGCACACAAGCCCAACTTTGGTTGGCCAACCCATGTACATCTAAGGGTAGGTTCATAACCAATTGTTTCTCTAAACAATTTTTAGTAATTTTAATTTTGCCCCAGAAACCTAATCAGTAGGCTTTGGCCTCCACTGTAAGGATCCAGTTAGGTCCAACCATTAACATGATCATACTTGGTGTATCTAACCAACGAATGATTAAGCCCAACTTTGGTTGGCTCACCTAACCACCATTAGAGAGATACTTCCAAGTCGTCATATGATGAGTGATAATTCCATTAGTCAACAAGCACCAGGCCTTTGGGTCTGCAATGATTATTGAGTTCATGGACTCATTATCAAATACCTTAATGGGAGGCTATGACTCAGTTATCTCCATAACTTTATCATTTTAAGGACCTAATAATTTTAGAGGATTTAAATAATATAGAGGATGAGGTCAGATGAACCAGCTTATCATGATCCTCCCACTGGCTTCACCAAGTCAGCTTAAGGGAGACCAGGGCTGGTCTAAGAGCACCTAAATCAGTCACACTGATTTACCTAGCTGACATGGGTCAGCTCGAATAGTCAAGTGACCCGATCAAAACATAATTTCACCAAGAGGCCAGGTAAGTTCGATCAGTGGAAGGGTCTGCCAAAGCTTGCCTTAGACACCATCAGAAATGGTCAGGTAAGCGGGCTCCCAATTAAAAACCACCAGTCTGATTTACCTTAGACACCAACTGGTTTAATTAGTTTCGATTAGATCAACCTAATAGTTCATGCTAGACCGCTTAGCCAAGAATCAAGTCCATTTGGTTCTCGTTAAAGACATGGACTTGACCAACTACAACTATTGCAATTGATCTAGAGAATCCTTGACCTAATCTAAGACAACAATTGATTAGATTTAGTCAATTCTCTAATTAAGTCCATCTTTAATCTAACCATAGGTCTAACCCAATTAATGGACCTAATTTCCACTAACCCATTAACCCAATGTGTTATGATTTGTGTCTTAGGTTCTTCAATTCACAATCCTAGAACCTAATCAAACAACTTCTTAATTCTTAATTAAGTTTTGGGCTGAGGGTTGGGTTCGGCTTTTCAAAAATTATTTTCATATTTGTAAAACAATTTTACAATATGATTCTACCAATCATATTGCATGTTTGATTCATAATCAAGATGCAAGTGAAATAAACATGAAACTACTTTAGATCTAATCTAAACAGGTTCATGTAATTGAAACAATTTCAACTTTAAATAATTTCTTTGCATAAAAATTATTAACAAAGAGATTTTATTTTAGATTTAAACATCTTTTAAATCTAATAAATCATAAATTTAATCTAGATCATATCTAACAAATTTATGATTAAAGATAGATCTACACAAACTAGGACAACCTTTGCACTGTAAGGGGTAAACCTTACAGCAGGACAACCTTGCAGTTTGTGATTGATCTAAAATTTTAATTTCAGATTTAATAATAAGATTATAAATTAGATCTAATCTAAAAAATAATCTAAGCATGTATAAATAATCATGTAATAAAGAACCTGGGCTCTGATACCAATTGAAGGAACCAGATCTAGGGTTTCAGGGTTAGATCTTGAAACTTTTTCAAGATCATACAGCGGAAGACTAAAATAAATCAAAATTTATTTTCTAAGATCAGAAAATCCCTAGATCTAAGATCCTATTACATGATTATTATATAGCATTAAATCAAAAATTAAAATATATATAAATATAGTATGAACTACATGTTGATCATATCAACATGTTTCTATACTAGCTACATATAATGTATGTATTAAACAATAGATCAGATCTATTACCTTGCAAGTTAGACATTCTAACCTTGCTGATCTGGGCTTGAGGATGATGTTGCAAGCCGCACACGCATCCTGCCTCTAGGAGTCATCCACACGAGCCCACGAATCTCGATCAGAAGTCCTGCTTCAGAAAATCAGCACAGTATGCTAGTACTGCGCTGATCCTTCTTTGATGGTTGATCAGGTGCCTCCTTCTTTTTTATTTGGACTCTTCCAAAGATGGAAAGTAGA
This sequence comes from Elaeis guineensis, assembly GCF_000442705.2. Lineage (NCBI taxonomy): Eukaryota > Viridiplantae > Streptophyta > Magnoliopsida > Arecales > Arecaceae > Elaeis > Elaeis guineensis. The sequence goes on along the minus strand of NC_025998.2, from coordinate 95,375,949 downwards.
AGGAGGAGTTTCAGATCTGAGACGCTCTCAGGAAACTCAAGATGGAAGGAGGAAAGATATGAAAATAAAAACCCTAGAAGAAGACCCTCTTCTTCTTCACGTTTTTTTCTCTAAATGCCCAAACTTGTGTCTTTTATATCTCCACGACCCAAAGGTATTTCCCTCTGATTTTTGGATAAAAGAAAGGTCTCTCAAATATCTATCTCTTCTTAAAATTTCACGAAGAAACTCATCTAATATAGAGAGATATGATAGAGTCCTTGTCTAGGTCAAACACCTAGTCAAGGCTTATCCAAACATGGCAAGTAAAGGGACGCCCAACTCTTGAGCACCTCCTTCATATTTTTGTGGATGGATCAACAGAAAAGGGTGCACAATGTAAACCCTAAAAGCCACAAAAATTCCAAAAAAAATTGGATAAATTCGGTGCAAAATTGAAAGAGTTTTGGATTTCTAAAACTCTATCTCATAGAATTCGAAATCCAAACTTATTCCTTTTAGATTTGATCCAAATCACCTTCCATGTAAGAAAGAAGAGAGGAGACCTTTTGTGAATGTGGGAGAGATCTGGGAGAGGGCTTTTGTCACACAAAATAAGTGGAGATTGGCGTTGAATAAGAGAGAGGGCGTGGAGAAGGTTTATGTGGCGCAAGGTGGAATCCTAGTCCTACTAGGATTCTGTCTCATAACTTGTTTTAATTTGGTTTCCCAAACCAAATCAAATTAGATCAATCCAATTAAAATAGGTCTTAACCTAATTAAGAACTTAATTTAATCAGATTAAATTAGATTTAAATCTGATTTAATTTTTTAATCAAATTAGAAATTAGATTGACCCAAGTCCTAGTTGAACTAGGACTAGTCTTTCCTTGCACTTGGCTTATCCAATAAACCAATTGGACTTGATCCAATCAAGCCCAAACCAAATCTAATTAAATCATATTTAATTAGACTTAATCTCAGCCCATTGGCTTAATCAAATTAAGCCAATTAGCAATCAAATTGCTAATCGATCCTCCTGCAACACTTGCACTGGGTTAAATGTCAATCGTATTGATTATTTAACCCTATAATGATTCTTAATCGTTGATCAACCATCCGATCGGATCATGAACTCTAATGTGTGTGACCTCATAGGTCCGAACCTAAGCCAGTAGCATAGAAATAAATTCCTATACCAATCGAAGTGACCATCTAGCAATGGTACCCGACGTCCGGATAGGTCGAATGTGTAGAACAACATCCTTAGAACCCATGCGGATATAGTTTTCATATAATTCATCCCCTTGACCACAATGATCATAGGACACCCCAGAGCTCAACTGTCAACTCTAATCAGGTTGTCCACATTGTATTTCAAAATATCAAATCCATCTGATGGATTACCCTGGTCAAGGTTTTGCTAAATTGAAATACAGCGACTCATTCTTCTCCAACTCTTGGAGTGGTCAATCCCATCTCGATCACACTCTGACTTCGCAAGTACTTGACTGTGCCCAGAAGCCTTCCGTCCCTGAATTAGAAATTCAGTTAGTCCAGTACCAAAGCACAGTGAGTTGCTTGCAAGTCACTGAGGTGATCTCAAGTCTAAGGGACACTTATACCTATATCCCATCAGAGACATTCTCGACAGCAGAATGCTCTGGAGTTGGTCACGTTCAATGACGATGTACCCTTACATCTCACCTGTATGCCATACCAGTGTCTCCACACTCCTTGGTTAAGAGGACAACCAACCCATATGGCCTACAGCGACCTATGCTCGATAGAAGCTGTCATCCTTATTAACAGCCTATCATTTGGTCGTGAACAGTTTTAAGGACTAATCGATAAATCCTCTCTTTATTGAAGTTAAATAGTCCTAAGGACTTCATCATAACAACGGAGTTCATTAGAAGATGAAAGCTTATAATGAAAATGCCAAATATATTTTATTTATTAACAAATCAATTACAATATTTGGTTGCTCAACCGTCAACAGCTTGACGATTGGCTTTTTGTGACACATTTCCCAACACCATACTCATGGTTACCACATAATTCATTCTTTTGACCCTGGATGCTCTAGGATGGTCTCAGGTTAACTGTCAACCGAGATTGCTTCATCCATATTATATTTCAACCTTTCAAATCTATCTCATGGATTATCCTGACCAAGGCTTTACTAAATTAAATACAGTTATATATCAACTCCAATAATCTAGAGGGGTCAATCCCATCTTGATCCACGTACAGACTTCGCAAGTACTTAACTATACCTGTAGCCTTCTGTCACTGTATTAAAAATTCAGATAGTTTGGCACCAAAGTATAGTGAGTTGCTTGCAAGTCACTATGATGATCTCAGGTCTGAAGGATATTTATATTCATGTATTTTGTGAGTAGCTCTTGATAGTAGAATACTCAGCAGATGAGTCACTTGTTCAGTGATGATGTACCCTTACATCTCACTTGTATGCCATACTAGTGTCACCACACTTCTTGATTAAGAGGACAACCAAACCATATAGCACACAACGACCTTCACTCAATAAATGTCATCATCTCGTAATGACGTATCATTTGGTGGCGAACTTGTTTAAAAACTATACGATAAATCTTCATTTTACCGTACACTAGCATAGTTCTAGGGACTTCATCACAATATAAGAGTTCATGAAAGATGTCACTTTATGATGAAAAATATTAGAATAACTATTATTCAATAATCAATAATTCATATACAAGGATGATCTCAATCATCACACGATTGGTTTTAGGACACAATTCCCAACAATGATCACTCACCTACAAGAGTTGTATGGTGAGTAGAGCCGTACAGCATGCTTTGAGGTGTCCAAAAGACTCTTCAATCTGAAGATGCACGAAGGGCAGTCTGTCCATGAGCACTGTATGACAGTGATCAAGGATATTAAGGAGCTTGAAAAGTTTGGACTAGAAATATAAAAAAAATTACAGATGGATCTGATCCTTCAATCTCTTACGAGTTTATATAGTCAATTTATTATAAATTTTCATATGAACAAGCTCGATTGCACTATACTCGAACTGGTCAATATGTTGGTCACTACGGAAAGAACCTTGAAGAGTTCAAGGGATATTATTCTCGCTGTGGAATGAACTTCTTCCAAGAGAAAGTCTACTGGAAAGAAGAAGACAAAATCCACTAAGAAGCAGAAGAAGGAGAACAGGCCAAAGAAAGAAGTTCCTAATAAAGTCAAAGCAAAGGAAAAATATTTTCACTATCATGCTAAAGGCCACTAGAGGAGGAACTATCCAAAATATCTAGAGAGCCTAAAGACCAAAAAGGGTGATAAACCTTCCGAAGGAATGCTCGTAATTGAATATAACCTTATAGTTTCTTCTACTTCTAGTTGGATATTAGACTCTTACTCGAGTACTTATATATGTACCTTAATACAGAGCCTGATAGAAAGTAGAAGGTTGAGGAAAGGTGACATAATTCTTCGGGTCGGCAACGAAGCAAAAGTTACGGCAAAGGCCGTTGGCACTTTTTCTCTTCGATTACCGTCTGGTGTTAGATTAGATTTAAAAGACTGTTATTATGTTCTTGTAGCTAGTTGAAAATTAATTTTTGTGTCTGTGCTAGTATAGAAAGATTTTAAAATTAATTTTAATAAAGATTTTTAATCTATTTATTTAAGAAATAAATTGATTGCATGAGATCTTTTAATTAACAGTCTTTATCACTTGCATGTTGATACGAATGTAAACTTAAATGAGTAAATAGTGAGTACCGTAAGCCAAAAGAGATCCAAAGATGAAATTAACCAATACTTGTGGTATCATAGACTAGGCCATATTGGAGAGGACAGGATAAATAAACTGAAAAAAGATGAAATCCTTGGCTCTCTTAACCCAAAGTCGTATCCAGCTTGTGAGTCTTGCCTTCAAGAAAAAATGGCCAAGTTACCATTTGTAAGACATGGAGAGAGGGCCACTAAGGTACTTGCCCTGGTACACACTGATGTGTGTGGGCCATTTGATGTGCAGGCCATGGGTTGTTACAGCTACTTCATTATCTTTACTGATGATTTATCTAGGTATGCGTTATGTACTTGATAAAATACAAGTCTGAGGCTTTTCAAAGTTTCAAAGAATTCAGACATGAAGTAGAAAAGTAAATAGAAAAACCCATTATGGTTCTTCGATCTGATCGAGGAGGTGAATACCTTAGTCATAAAATTCTGAGATATCTTAAGGACAATGGTATAGTCTCTCAATGGACTCCTCCCAGAACATCTCAGCTCAACGGGATATCCGAAAGGAGGAACAGGACTCTATTGGATATAGTCAGGTCTATGATGAGCTTCATTCATCTACCCTTACACCTTTGCAGACATGCCTTGTTAACCACCATTCACCTATTGAATAGGATTCTATCAAAGTCTGTTCTTACCACACCATATGAGATATGGTTCGATAAGAAGCTGTGTCTAGATTATCTTAAGACTTGAGGATGTCCAACCTATGTCAAGAGATAGATGGTGGATAAGCTAGAGAATTGATCTATTATAGCTCATTTTATAGGGTATCCTAAGGAATCCATGGGATACTACTTTTATTTTTCATAAGATCATAATGTGATTGAGAGTTGAAATGCCATATTTTTAAAAAAATAGTTTATCCAAGATGGTGGCAGTGGGAGAATAGTTGAGCTCGAAGAGAAGGTCTCTGAAGAGCAAAGAGCTATAGATCCTCAGGACCCCATTATTCATGAGCCAGTAGTAGATGTTCCTCAACCATGTCATAGATTTAGCAGGGTCTCTCAACCTCCTAAAAGGTACATGGGTATACTTACGGAGGAAGTAAAGAAAATATTCCTTATAGGAGATAAGGGTCATGGTGATGATCCTAATACCTTTGATGAGGTGATGTCTGACATCAATTTTGAGAAATAATTAGATGCGATGAAGTCAGAAATTGACTCAACGCACTCGAACCAAGTATGGACCTTAGTGGATCCACCTGAGGGTATTGTATCCATTGGGTGTAAATGGATCTACAAAAAAAAAATAGGTGCCGATGGTAAGATAGAGATCTATAAAGTTAGGCTTGTGGCTAAAGGTTATAGTCAGCACGAGGGCATTAACTATCAAAAAATCTTCTCGTTCGAGGCCATACTGAAATCTATTCGCACATTGCTTGCTATTGCAACTTATTATGATTATGAAATTTGGCAGATGGATGCAAAAACTATTTTCCTGAATGGATATCTTGAGAAAGATATCTACATGGAGCAACCTATGGATTTCGCATCTGGTGATGGTGATTATAGAGTCTACAAACTGTAAAGGTCCATATACAGATTAAAACAAGCTTCTCAAAGTTGGAATCATCATTTTGATGAGACAATCAAATCATTTGATTTCATAAAAAATGAAGAGGAACCATGTGTATATAAAAGGGTCAATGGGAGCACAATAACATTCCTCATATTATACGTGGATAATATTCTCCTCATTGGAAATGATATTTCCATGCTGACCATGGTCAAAAGATGATTGTCCAAGAAATTATCTATGAAAGACCTAAGAGAAGCATCCTATATTCTCAAAATAAAGGTCTATAAGGATAGACCTAAATGGATGCTAAACCTGTCACAAAAGCTATACATAGAGAAGGTGCTGAAAAGGTTCAGCATGAAAAACTCCAAAAGAGAACTTTTACCTCTTAGGCAGGTATTAATCTTTTCAAGACGATGTGTCTGACAACATCTGAGAAAGTGCAACACATGAGTAAGATTTCTTATGCCTCCACCATAGGGAGCCTCATGTATGTCATGCTATGTATTCGACTTGATATTGCCCTTGCTGTGAGTGTCACGAGTAGGTATCAGTCGAATCCAGACGAGGAGCACTGGATAGCTATGAAGAACATCTTTAAGTACTTAAGAAGGACTAAGGATTTGTTCTTGATCTTTGAAAGAGATTCTGAGTTGCGAGTTGAGGGGTATACTGACTCAGACTTCATGTCTGATCCTGATGATAGAAAGTCTATGTCAGGATATGTGTTCATTTGCAATGATGGCGCAGTTAGCTGGAAAGGTTTCAAGCAATCCATTATAGCAGATTTGACCATAGAGGCTGAGTATATCACTGCTTCAGATGTTGCAAAGGAAGGCTTCTGGTTTAAAAAGTTTATCGCAAAACTTGAGGTTATAACATCAGATGCCATACCACTTTACTACGACAACAATGGAGCTATAACACTTGCTAAGGAGCCAAGGTCTCATCAAAAATCAAAGCACATCGAGTGGCAGTATCATATCATACGTGACTATCTCGAAAAAAAATATGTCAAGATGCAAAGAGTAGACTCTACGGACAACGTGGTAGACCCACTGACTAAACAGTTGAGCCAACCAAAAATAAAAGTCCACCTTGAGAAGATGTGACTTAGAATTATGGCCAATTGGCTTTAGTCCAAGTGAGAGATTGTTAGAGGTATGTCCTAGAAACTAATATGGCTGATACATTGTAATAAATCTAAGATATAATTTTATACTTAATACATTGATATGATCATAAAAGGGCAAGTTTATTTTTTATTCAAGCATGATGTATCCTTAAATCATCCATGGAATTAACTTTCGATATATATTCTTAAGGAGTTGAGAATTAGAGACATGTATTTAATTCCTAAAAATTTTTGATCATAGGATCATCATGAGGATGGTGATCGATCTGGATAAACTGATGCACAGATCGCTTCCTTTGGATAGATGGGTCTCTAGTCTATAGTGTTGAGATACTGGATGATGAGTGTGGGTAGTTGTTAGAGAACAACTAGTACTGAGCATGACCATACGAGAGATCATTTGGATTTTTACTCGATCGTTAGTGATCATCTCGATGCTGTAGTTGTGTGAATGGTCTTTTAACTTGAGATGACACTACAGCTTGCAGTGAGGCTGCTGGAGTTTGATTGATATATAAATATAGATCTCAATGAGCCCTTGTAGTGGATATTGACGATAGTTGATCCACTGTAATAGTAGAGTGTGCATCAAGATGGGATCTATCAATCTTGATAGAAAGAAGTAGTCTTATGAGATTTGAGAAGCTAAGTTCGAGAATCTATGACTACGGTAGTGTGATTGATGAAAAAAAATTTTCATAAAAGTCACAATTGAACTTGAGCTGATCGAATCTATCATATGACTGATATTGAGATTTGATGATTTATCCATGACCTACCATCTAGTCGGGACTCACGATAGAGGAACTGAATCACACGTTAACTACACCTAAATGTTCATTTCAATTTTATCGGATGGCCACTACATACTGTTAGGTGTCACTGGTGGATTGTGAGAGCTCACTAGGATTATTCTGGATCGACAATCTTTGATGAGTTAGAGTGAAATTGTTCTGATCTATTGAAAAGAGTTTTAATGATACTTTGATAGAGATTATTGTATATTTTACTATCAGATAGAATTGAATCTATAGGATCACACAATAAAAGCATTAGGCCTGGAATAAGCAATTAAGCTTATGAAGTATCAATTGGGTTTAGAAAAATCCAATTGGATTCAAGGTAACTTTGCTAGCACATAGTTGGACCTAATTTTTCTTTTCATTTAAATTTTTTATTTGATAAGATAATTTAAACTTAATTATTTGCTAATAATCTAAATGAATTAGATTTATTAGACTCTAATTGTTAGGTGTCTAATATTTTAGATCAATTGAATTTAGGGTGCAAGTCCCTAATTTTTCTTGATAGTTATTATGGGGTGCCACCTTGAATGGATCAAGTTGTGCGTGTCCTATGATTATTAGGCCTTTTGATTTCATATGGGGCATCCCTTGGGTGCAAAAGAGGGTGTAAAATAATGGGTGCAAGGGCTTCAAGAGTTGGCATCTAATAGGATTCCTAATGTAAGTTGAATAATTTAAGTTATTAAGAAAACTAATGCGAGTAGGACTTGTATTATGACATTGAATAGGATTCAATCCTTATGCCTATTTAAAAGGACCTCTCCTAAGGTCCCTAGAGCATCCAAACCAACATCCCTCCACACCTCTTAGATCCCCCCATGCCCTCTCTTCCTCTCCCTTCTCTTTCTCCCTTGGACGTCCCACACGTCCTTCATATTTGGGGCATCCCTTCTTCTTCATGCCCAAGGCTGGTTGGGCATCCCCTCCTTGCTGGTTCTTGATGTTTGGTAGCAGCACAAAGCAAGGGAAAAAGACAAGAAAAGAAAAGAAGAAGAAGATTAAGGAAAGAGATCAAGTGTTGATTGCGATCCAGGTTTCGTTCAGATTCAATGGGCTGAATTTTTTTAGAGAAGAAAATTCAATTTGACGAGGGCTACTCTAGGCTAATCCTGAGTGGATACCTATAGAGATCGGATACTTGTATGGTTAGAAAAAAATCTCTTTTCTTTCAGATCCAGATTTGAAGAAAAAGATTACGAAATAGGTATACGATTTGATCGCAATTTGAATTTCAGCATATGTCAATTTCAGCACATGAACTAGATCCTTATGGTTTTATATTTTTATGTATGCATGATTCAGATTAAAAGTATGTTAATCTTGTATTCTACTATGATATTTAGAAAATAAAATTTTGAAATACATATGTATGCTCCAAATCTCGAATTTCAACACTGATACCACTGTTAGGTTTCGATGGCATAGCGGAAGGGCTAGGTGTTTAAAATTTTTATTCAAAATACCTGACGCACCGAAAACCCTAATGCCCAGAAATTTTTGACTATAACAATCAAAGTATAATTAATATAAATATGGATAAAAAGAATACCTATAGTGCTAATCTCAATTTTTATAAGGCATCTAAGTGTCTGTCCTCCAATGATGATCTACATGAAAATCGGACCAAAGATAGCACTCCTCCTTTTCCTTGCTTTAATAGTTCTAGCCCCAAGAACTCAATTAGCCTCGTATCGATTAGATTTCTTCAAGAATCTGTCTCGACCTTCTTAAAACCTCCTTTGGACTTCTGAATCTCTTTCTTTAGGACCTTTCCAACTTTTGTCTGGACCAGATTAGGCTTTATCTTAAATCTTAAAGCCTTGTCCTAAAACTAAGATGGGTTGTAAGAAAAAAAAGAGAGCAACCAAGAGAAAAATTGAAAGTTTTCTGAATTGCATCGGACACCTAGTGTGCACATCTATTTATAGGTGTCAGAGGGATGGCCAAATGCAAGGACACACCCCATCCAAAAGCCTTATCTAATCTGCGTATTAGAAAAAATAAGAGTCTTCAGACAAAGGACTCTTCTGCCTGATATGTTGATAAGCACCTTCACCCACGTGTGCGACTAGAGAAGGGATATTTTTGTGTCCCTTCTCAAATCAAAAAAATCCATAATTTTCTATATGAAAAGAGGATTCAAATATAATTCTAGATCACCTGATAAGAGAGCAAAAATCCCATGGAAGGATGTATTCTTCACATTTCTTCACGCGATCACTTATCACTACATGCGCACACGTGAGGAGATGTTTTGTCATCCGATTGATCTCCTGATAAACCTGGAAAAATTTTAGATAAATCTCCATAAAATAGCAGATCAAAAGTGAAACAATATCTAATAGGTGGCATTCCATTTCAAATACTTTTGATCTATAGAAGGACTCTTCAAAGCACGAAGAATCATGAGGCTTCACCGCACGCATGCGAGAGCTTCCCTTCTTTCCAATTTTTCTCCATCCTATTTAATTCAGAAAAAATACATCTCATGCTTTGAGATATGCATTAGAGGATGAAGGGTGATGTGGGCTACCACACGCATTTGAATCCTAAGCCAGAAGGACTCTTCCTTCTGCTCACGCCAACATACGCATGAGACCTCCTTTTTGTGCCAAGAGTCCTCTTTATTTTTGGCATTAACTTGAGATGTGGTGCCACTTTTTGGACTGCTTCTAAGTGGTATGACTTGACCCAATTGCTTATAAAATTGGGTTAGCAAATTAGCAAGGTATGAGACCAAATTGATCTCCCAAGGAGCTAGGATTTTCACATGTACTAGCATGCTTATCGGGAACCCTGATTAGATCTAAAATTTCAATCAACCTTATCAAAAGGGTCCTTGGCCAATTTTTATATGTATGTGACCCATTGAATTTCACATTTAGCTAGCAGTAGGTTTGGGTGCTAGTTGATCGAATTTGATTAGATTCCAATCTAATCGATTTAGATCCAATCGAGCTAACCCGAGTTCAACAATTAGAATCCTTTCTAATTAGCGATCGAATTAAACTCTTTAATTTGATCAAACCTACAAGTCAAGATTGATATCTAGCAATATATCATGACTATCTAGAAGATATAAAATTTGACAAAAATTGAAAGAAGAGTACTCTATAAGCCAATTGCAAGTGTGTTGCGATGGAACTTTTCTTTATAACTTTCTAACTCATGAAATGATATTTATTATTTGAGGTATTGATTCATCATATTAGCTGCAACTTATTATGTCTAAGATTATGATGAACTCTAAAGATTAGAGTAATTATTTTAGAAGACATGAATGGGCATGCTAGTGAGACCTAAAATCCTAAAACCCTAATCTTAAACATTTCTGGTCGTAGAAGCATTGAGTCAGGGATCAATGTTTCGGATAGACTGGCACATCCTATGTATACTCGACGGAGAGGGTGGTAGATCTCACTAACCACTTGTGTGAGACACTAATACAAGGATGTGGGTGCTCATTTGAAAAATGAGTCTACTGAATTGACTCAAAGAAAGAGAACATCTTATGGAAGCCTTACTTAGATATCAAAGATGATTCTCTAAGTGGGAGTTGTGCAAGTGATCCTTAATTTTGAGACTACCATAGAATCTTGTGCACATGAATTCATATTTTGATTCATACTCAGGCATGACATTAAGATATGTACGGGGTGTTCAAAATATGGTAGAGTATATATGGAGGTTGTGAGTCGGTCAACATGGAATCGATTACTCCTAGTAAGAGCAGATCGCATCCTGTGTATTCTCAATCCTAGATGACTTGAAAAAAGTCTTTTGGCCAAAAGTAGAAAGGAGATTAGAAAGAATTTCTAATATTTCTTCATTGGAGTCATCATTGGTTAATTAAGAATCGATATGAATATGTGTTTGAATTTGACATGATTCCATATTCATGAACATATTCAAGGTGCAGGGATGATCGAAGGATTGAATTGTATGGTAACTTACCACTGAAGAGTATATTTGATATTATTATCAAAATTTTATATCTTCTGAGTAGTCATGATATGTTGCTAAATGTCAATCTTGACTTATAAATTTTTGATTGAATTAAAAAATTTAATTCGATCGCCAATTAGAAAGGATTATAATTGTTGAAATCGGATTAGCTCGATTGGACCTAAATCGATTAGATTGAAATCTAATCAAATTTGATCAACTTATATCTAGACCTACTGCCAGCTAGATGTGGAACCCAATAGGTTACACACATATAAAAATTGGCCAAAGACCCTTTTGAAAAAGATTGATTGAAATTTTAGATTCAATCAGGGCTCTAATAAGCATGCTAGCACGTGTGGAATCCTTGCTCCTTTGGAGGTCAACATGGTCTCATCCCTTACTAATTAGCTAGCCTAATTTAGTGTATATTTGGGTTAGGTCATACCACCTAGAAGCAGCCCAAATTAGGGTGCCACATCCCATTTTAACGCCAATTATGAAGAGTCCAAGTTGTGAAAGACTCTTGGCGCAAAACAGGTTTTGTGTACAAGTGTTGGCGTGGGTAGAAGAAAAGAATCCTTCTGGCATAAGATTAAGATATGTGTGGCAGCCCATATTACCCTTCATCCTCTGGTGCATATCTCAAAGCATGAGATTTATTTTTTCAAGAATTTTTGGGGTGGAGAAAAATTAGAAAAATGAAGTCTCTCTTGCACACAGAAGCATCGCATCTCTCCATGATTTGGAGAGTCCTTCTTCTCATCAAATTCTTTCAAAATAGAACTATTTTTGGTGATAACATTGCACATGCTATTTTTGATAATTTTTCTTGAATTTTTCTAGACCTATCTAGATGCCAAATGGATGCCATAAGTTCCTCCTCACGCCTATGCATGTGGTAATCAGACTTCACGTGAAAGGATGTGAGAACACATCCATTTGTGGGAATTTTTATCTGCTCATTATATGTTCTAGAATCAAGATTGAATCTCTATCCATGTAGATTTTTGAGGATTTTTTTGATTTGAGAAGGGATATGAAAACATCCCTTCTCTGGTCATGCATGCAGAGCAGGGTGCTGATCGACGTATCATTGATAAGAGTCCTTCTGTTTGAAGGAACTCTTATCTCTGATAATCAGAGCAGATAGGCCTCTTAGATGAGGCACATCCCTCTCTTTTAGCATCTATCTAGTGGCTATAAATTGGCCGGGGCACTGGGTGTCCAATAAAATTCAGAAAGAGTTTTCAATTTTATCTTCGTTGCTCTCTTTTCTTTCTTACAACCTGTCTTAGTTTTAGGACAAGACTTTGGGATTTAAGACAAAGCCTTATCTGGTCCTAACAAGGATTGTGAGGGTTCTAAAGAAGGAGGATCAAAAGTCCAAAGGAGGTTCTGAGAGGGTGGAGTCAGTTTTTTGGAGAAATCTGACCGGTATGAGGCTAGTCAAGTTCTAATGGCTAGAACTCTTGAAGCAAGGTGAAAAAGGAGCACTGTCCTTGGTTCAGTTTTTATGTGGATCACCATTGAAAGGCGGACACTTAGATGCTTTATAGAAATTGAGATTAGCACTATAGGTATTTTTCTTATCCTAATTTATATTTATTGTACTTTGATTATTATAGTCAAGGGTTTCTGGGCATTGGGGTTTCTAGTGTATCGAATGTTTTGAATAAAAATTTTAAATATCTAATCCTTCTACTGTACCATCAGATCTCAATAGTAGTATCAGAGCCTACCTTGATCTATATAATCAAAGGTTAGAATGTTATCTTGATTGTGATCAAACATGGGTTTTTGGTTTGGTTCAAGTCGGGTCAAGGGTTGAACCCGATTGAACATCCAAACCCTTGCATGTCTTAGAGATATGTTTTAAATATAAAATACGTGATGTATGTGTAGAATTTTTTTAGTAGCTTAGTACTCTAATTGAGGTTCATTATAAGACCGTTTGGTCATAAGAGAAAGTAGGGTTCATAGACCCTCTCTTCCTATTCAATAGGGTACTCTTATGACGTATATGGGTGTTATTATGATGCCCCATGAAGAATTATGAAAAGAGTATTTTGTATTCATGCATGTTATTAGAACTTCATGCATATGTGATATGCTTAAAATGCTAGTTATAGTCATATTGTATGGTTGTCTTTTATATCTTAGGGATATGACTGGATGCTATGTTTAATTGTTATGATTTTTAAGATACAACTATATTTATGCATCATTGTGGTTAAATTAGGATGTGCTTGAGACTATTAAAGCCCTCATAAAAATTATATAAAGTCACAGTGTTGTGAATCAGTAGTTGACCTATTTCTTGAATCGATTAATCAATTGGTGTCTAAAAAGTGTTTCAAGTATGGTGGTTGTTTAATTGGTTCCGTTGCTAGCCTGGTCAATTTTATTGATGTCTAAGAAAAGTAACGGAAGGACCCCCACCAATCTTAATACTTTCTTGACCAATTGAATTAGTTCAAATCTTGAATGAAGGTAGCTCAGTATTTTAAACACTACTAGGAGCCTTCTTTCATGCTAGGTTAATGTTATGTCATGAACTGTGGCTAGTTTGTTATGTTACCACAAGGCTTGTCATAAGGATTGATATAACATAATCCTGATGCATAAAAGATGCTTATAGTAATTTTGGATATATTACTTTGTTGTGCTACCACAAGGACAATTATATTCAATTTTAACTGTATCGAAATAAAGGATCTTACTTAAATAAAATATTATAACTTGTTGTGTTAACACAAGGTGAATAATATTTTAGAGGCCAAGATAAAATATTAAAAATTATAAGAGATGCAATTGGAAAGAGTTTTCTACCTATAAACTCATAAGGATTTGTTGTGTTAACAAAAGATCATTATGAGGAGTTAGGATCTCAATCCCACTAAGATAAATATAGAATATTTTTTATTTGCCATAAGAGAGGGCTATGGTATCCAATAAAATAGTGAGAGACATAACTAGTTTAAAAATCTTCATCTAGTTATGCATGTCCAACATGAGTGGTCTGCTTATACTATTACTCTTTATTTATATAGATTTAAGTCTACATTATGGCTTTTTTATTTTTATTTCATGATATCATAAATAAAAATATATTGACCAATCCAACTCTGTGGATTGGTTGAGGAACTTACAAATAAGATTTGTATCGAAGAACAACTCCGATATTTTGGATATTCCTGACCTTAGGATGGTCAGTAATAATGAGAAGGTAAAAGATATCCTTAAGGATATCATCTGTTCATTTTGTGACAAATTTGGTCATTGAGAGTATAATTGCAAGAATAATCTTGCAAGATTGAAGTAGGGTGTATGTGTAGCACCAAAAGATATGTATATGATACAAATCTATTTTTTATTGAGTGGCTCAGACTCTGATACTTAGATATTAGATACTGTTTGTGGATCACATATTTGTAATTCATTACAGCGACTACAGAATATCAAAGGTCTGAAAAGAGGTGACCTCAAGCTCTATGGCGTAAGTGGAGAGTCCATTAGTGCAGAAATTATGAAAACCTGTATGCTTGATTTATCTTCGGATAAAATTTTAGAATTAAAAGACTGTTATTATATGCCAAAGGTCATTAGAAACATTATTTCTACACCTTTGTTGTAAAAACAAGGTTAAGAAATAAGGCTAATGAAAAATAGATGCTCTATTTTCTTTTTTAATGAATATTATGATAGTAGTTATATTGATAACAATCTTTTAATTCATGCACTCAATAAAAATATTTTTCATATTGAAAGAAATATGAAAAAAAAGAGAGAATATATAAATGTCACATATCTCTGGCAATGTCATCTTGGTCATATTAATGAGTCAAGGATTACCAAATTATACAAAGAAGAATTTTTTGACCCATATGATTATGAATCATTGGAAACTTATAAATCTTATCTCATGGGTAAGATAATCAAGACTCCATTTTTTGGATATGGAGAGAGGATGAATGAGTTGTTAACCCTAGTACATATAGATGTATGTGGACCAATGACAGCTCAGGCCAGAGGAGGATACTCTTATTTTATCACCTTTACAGAAGATTTATCAAGGTTCGGATATGTGTATCTTATGAAACATAAATTCGAAGCCTTTGATAAGTTCAAAGAGTATCAAACTGGAAAAGGTATCGAGGTTCTTCTATCTGATCGAGGAGGAGAATACTTATCCAGTAAATTTTTTGATCATCTTAAAAGTAAAGATATTCTCTCTGAATGGATCTCTCCTTATACACCCCAGTTAAATGGTGTAGCAGAAAGGAGGAATCGCACTTTGATAGATATGGTGCAGTCCATAATGTGTTTCACTGATCTTTCAATATCTTTCTAGAGATAATGCCCTAGAGACTGCCACATACATATTAAATAGGGTACCTTCAAAGTCTGTTGCAAGCACACCATATGAGATATGAAATGGAAGGAAGCCTAATCTTAAATATCTTAAGACTTGGGACTGTCCTACTTGTGTCAGAAATATTTTTGGACATAAGCTTAGTGCTAGATTAGATAAGTGCAGGTTTGTAGGGAATGGATACTACTTCTACCACCTACTGATCAGAAGGTGTTTGTTAGTAGGCACGCCACTTTCTTGAAAAATAAACTCATCCAAGAAAGAGACAGTGGGAGGAATATTGAACTTATAAAAGTTTAGGATTTACAAATCGATCCAGAAATACATGTGGTTGAACCACAAGAAGATCCTCAATGAGAAGTACCCAAGGATGAGGTACATTTATAATACACACCTCCTCTCCGAAGATCAGATAAAGTGCATCATGCACCTCTAAGATTTGATTTTATCATTGAGAATGGCAATATGATCAACATCATTCAGGATGATGATCCACTGACTTATTTGGAAGCTGTCACAAGTATAGACTCAGACAGATGGTTGAAAGTCATAAAATCTGAGATGGACTCGATATATATCAACCAAGTGTAGATCTTGATTGATGCACCTAAGGATGTGATCCCAACAGGGTGCAAGTAGATCTTCAAGAAGAAGATCGGAGCAAATGGTCAAGTAAAAACCTACAAAGCTAGGTTGGTGGTGAAGGATTTCAGTCAAAGCTAAAGAATTAACTATGATGAAACCTTCTCACCAGTGGCTATGCTCAAGTCCATCTAGATTTTGCTTGCTATAGCAGTATACTACGATTATGAGATCTGGCAGATGGATGTCAAGACTACATTCCACAATGGTAATCTAGAGAAAAAGTCTATATGAGTCAGCTAAAGGGATTTGTCTCAAGTGGGAGGGCAAATCAAGTATGCAAGCTAATGAGATCCATCTATGAATTGAAGCAGGCTTTGAGGAGTTGGAACATCCGATTTGATATGACAGTCAAAGAGTTTTACTTTATCAAAAATAAGGATAAACCATATGTGTATAAGAAGATAAATGGGAGTGCTGTTGTCTTCTTGGTTCTGTATGTCGATGACATATACTGCTTATTGGGAATGATATCCTAATGATGCAATTGGTCAAGACTTGGGTATCGAATAAGTTTTTCATGAAAGACTTGGATAAAGCATTCTATATACTGGGTATAAAGATTTATAGAGATAGATCTAAAAGGATGTTAGGCTTATCCCAGTCACGGTACATAGATCTCATATTAAAGAGGTTTAATATGGAGGCTAGTAAGAGAGATTACTTGCCTGCAAGTCATGGTATACGTCTCTCTAAGAAAATATGTCCTAAGATATTAGAGGAAAAAAAGAGGATGAATGAAATCTCTTATACTTTGGCTATGGGATCAATTATGTATGCCATGCTATGTACCAGGCCTGATGTAACTTATACTTTGGGCATAGCTATCAGATTTCAAGCTGATCCAAAGGAGGATCATTGAAAAGTGGATGATAACAAGTCGATATCAGGGTATGTGTTTATCCTAAATGATGGAGCAATGAGTTGGAAGAGCTCCAAGCAGCATATAGTATCTGGCTCAATTACTGAGGTAGAGTACATCGCTGCTAGTGAAGCCATTAAAGAAGCTATCTGGATGAAAAAATTCATCATAGATTTAGGAGTCATTCTGAAGAATGAAGGACCAATGTCACTCTATCATGATAACACTAGGGCCATTATTCAAGCAAAGAAATATAGGTCTTATTATAGATCTAAGCACATCCTCAGACACTTCCATCTCGTTAAAGACAAGATGTTGTCTTTGAATGAGTAGACAGAAAGAATAATATAATAGATCCATTCACTAAGGCCATACCAAAGCAACTATATAATCGCCATCTTGATTGTATGAGATATAAAGGCGATTGGCTTTAGTGCAAGTGAGAGATTGAAAGAAGAGTGCCCTATAAGTCAATCGCAAGTGTGTTGCGATGGAACTTTTCTTTATAATTTTTCAACTCATGAAATGATATTTATTATTTGAGGTATTGATTCATCATATTAGTTGCATCTTATTATGTCTAAGATTATGATGAATCTTAAAGATTAGGGTAATGATTTTAGAAGATATGAATGGATCATACTAGTGAGATCTAAAATCTTAAAATCCTAATCTTAAACATTCCTGATCATAGGGGTATTGAGTCGGAGATCAATGTTCTGAATAGACTGACACATCCTATGTATGCTCAATGGAGAGGGTGGCAGATCTCACTAGCCACTTATGTGGGACACTAATACAAAGATATGGGTGCTCATTTGAAAAGTGAGTCCACTGAATTGACTCGATGAAAGAGAACATCTTATGAAAGCCTTACTTGCATGTCAAAGATGATTCTCTAAGTGGGAGTTATGCAAGTGATCCTTAGACCTGAGACAATCATAGAATTTTGTGCACATGAATCCATATTTTGGTTCATACCCAGGCATGGCATTAAGATATATACGGGGTGTTTTGGATATGATGGAGTGTATATGGAAGTTGTAAGTAGGTCAACATGAAATCGATCACTCCTAGTAAGAGGAGATCGCATCCTATGTATTCTCAATCCTAGATGACTTGAGAAAAGTCTTTTAGCCAAAAGCAGAAAGAAGATTAGAAATAGTTTCTAATACTTCTTCATTGGAGTCATCATTGGTTAATTGAGAATTGATATGAATATGTGTTTGAGTTTGATATGATTCCATACTCATAAACAAATTCAAGGTGCAGGGATAATCGAAGGATTGAATTGTATGGTAACTTACCACTGAAGGATATATTTGATATTTCTATCAAAATTTTACATCTTCTGGGTAGTCATGATATATTGCTAGACGTCAATCTTGACTTGTAGATTTTTGATCAAATTAAAGAGTTTAATTCAATCATCAAATAGAAAGGATTATAATTATTGAACTCGTGTTAGCTCGATTGGACCTAAATCTATTAGATTGAAATCTAATCAAATTTGGTCAACTTATACCCAGACCTACTACCAACTAGATGTGGAACCCAATGGGTCACACACATAGAAATTGGCCAAGGATCCTTTTGAAAAAGGTTGATTGGAATTTTGGATTCAATCAGGGCTCCAGTAAGCATGCTAGCATGTGTGAAACCTTGCTCTTTTGGAGGTCAACATGGTCTTATCCCTTGCTAATTAGCTAGCCCAATTTAGTGGATATTTGGGTTAGTTCGTGCCACCTAGAAACAACCCAAATTGGGGCACCACATCCCATTTTAATGCCAATTATGAAGAGTCCAAGTTGTGAAGGACTCTTGGCGCAAAACAGATTTTGCGTACAAGTGATGGCATGGGCAAAAGAAAAGAGTCCTTCTTGTATGGAATTAAGATATGTGTGTAGTTCATATCACTCTCCATCCTCTGGTGCACATCTTAAAGTATGAGATATATTTTTTCTAAAATTTTTGGGGTGGAGAAAAATTAGAAAAAGGAAGGAAGTCTCTCACGCACGCAAAAAAGCATTGCATCTCTCTGAGATTTGGAGAGTCCTTATCCTTACCAAATGCTTTCAAAATGAAAAAAATTTTGGTGATAATGTTTCAAATTTAACAAGCTATTTTGATAATTTTTTAGAATTTTTTTAGACTTATCTGGATGCCAAACGGACTCCATAAGTTCCTCCTCATGCCTATGCATGTGGTGATCAGACTTCACATGAAAGGATGTGAGAACATATCCATTTGTGAGAATTTTTATCCACTCATTATATGTTCTAAAATCAAGATTGAATCCTTTATCCACATGAATTTTTGAGGATTTTTTTGATTTGATAAGGGACATGAAAATATCCCTTCTCTGATCGCACATGCAGAGCAGGGTGCTGATCGACATATCATTGATAAGAGTCCTTCTGCTTGAAGAAACTCTTATCTCTGATAATCAGATCAGATATGCCTCTTGGATGAGGTGCATCCCTCTCTTTTGGCATCCCTCTAGTGGCTATAAATTGGCTAGGGGATTGGGTGTCCGATGAAATTCAAAAAGAGTTTTCAATTTTATCTCCGTTGCTCTTTTTTCTTTCTTACAACCTATCTTAGTTTTCGGACAAAACTTTGAGATTTAAGACAAAGCCTTATCTGATCCTAACAAGGGTTGTGAGGGTCCTAAAGAAGGAGGATCAGAAATTTAGAAGAGGTTCTGATAGGGTGGAGTCAGTTTCTTAGAGAAACTTGACTGGTATGAGGCTAGTCGAGTTCTAATGGCTAGAACTCTTGAAGCAAGGTGAAAAAGGAGCACTGTCCTTGGTTCAGTTTCCATGTGGATCACCATTGGAGGGCGAACACTTGGATGCTTTATGGAAATTGAGATTAGTGCTATAGATATTCTTCTTATCCTAATTTATATTTATTATACTTTGATTATTATAGTCAAGGATTTCTGGGCATTGGAGTTTTCGATGCATCGGGTATTTTGAATAAAAATTTTAAACATCTAACCCTTCTGCTGCATCATTGAAACCTGACAGAAATATCAAATATACCCTTCAGTGGCAAGTTACCATGCAATTCAATCTTTCGATCATCCTAGCATCCCGAATATGTTCATCAGTATGAAATTATGTCAAACTCAAATACATGTTCATATCAATTCTCAATTAACCAATGATGACTCCGATGATGAAGCATTAGAAATTCTTTCAATCTCCTTCCTGTAATTGGCCAAAAGAGTTTTTCTGAGTCATCTAGGGATGAGAATACATAGGATGCGATCTTCTCTTACTAGGAGTGATCGACTCTATGTTGACCTACTCATAATCTTCATATAAACTCTACCATATCCAGAACATCTCATACATATCTTAATACCATGCCTGGGTATGAACCAAAATATAGGTTCATGTGCACAAGATTTTATGGTGATCTCAGATCTAAGGATCACTTGCACAACTCTCACTTAGAGAATCATCTTTGACATGTAAGTAAGGATTTCATAAGATGTTTTCTTTTATCGAGTCAATCAGTAGACTCATTTTCAAATGAGCATCCACATCTTTGTATTAGTATCCCACACAAGTGGCTAATGAGATCTGTCACTCTCTTCATTGAGCATACATAGGATGTGCCAGTCTTTTTAAAATATTGATCTCCGACTCAATGCTCTTACGATCAGAAATATTTAAGATTAGAATTTTAGAATTTTAGGTCTCACCAACATGACCCATTCATATCTCCTAAAACTATTGCTCTAATCTTTGGGGTTCATCATAATCGTAGACATAATAAGATACAACTAAAATGATGAATCAATATCTCATTTTATTATCAAATAATAAATATCATTATATGAGTTAGAAAATTATAAAGAAAATTTCCATCGCAACATACTTGCGTTTGACTTTTAGGATACTTTTCTTTCAACATTATTGAAAGTCATAAAATAGTGCAGAAAAATTGTAAAATAGTATAGGGAGTGATAAAATAATGCAGAAAGTCATAAATAGTAGAGGAAATCATAAAACAATGTTATGAAACAGTACCGAATGTCTTCTAAAAATTGATTCTGGGAGGGTTTAGTAATCTAAAATGGATGCCATAATTTTGACCTATGGTCAATATTGAATGCATGTCACCTCAAAGTCTAAGAGAGGAGAGGCGAAACGGTGCGATTGCCCCACTCATGCCTGCATTAAGTGCGTGTTAGCTTTAGCGATGCCCATGACCAACCCTTAATCAATACGTATCACTGGTTAATAGTGGTAGTTGCTAGTTAATAGTGGTAGTTATAGGGCATTGAATCTGGCTCTTATAGGGGGAGATGCCCTCACCTCCATTTTAGAGTGGAGGAAAAAGGCTTCTTACGTGCTATGGCGCGATGGGGCACCTCCTTTTGCCATAGGCTCTTCACGAGTGGAGGAGCCCACCTTTCCAGTTGGGGCTGTCGCTTATCATCCGAAGGAAAGGAGTCATCTTGTAGATTTCAGCTTGGCTTGGAAGGTATTGGAAATGGTCATCTCGCTTGGAGGAAGTATGGATTCGCAGCCTCGAGTGATCAAGGGGGTGCCATGCTCAGAAAACTGTTTGGCTTCAATAAGTCTCTAATGGCTTCAATGACTCTCTCTAATGGTGTTTCTATGGATTACATGCTTCCAAAAGGGATGGCCACGTGATGACCATGGTCCTCATTGCCAAGAAAACTCTTCCTCAGGACCCTCAATGGCATATTGATGCGATTTGGGTAAGAATGAGGATGGTGATTGCCATTGGTTGCCGGATGTGAGAGCATCTTGTTCTCCTCATACATTCTTTTGAAGGATTGGAAATGCAGAGTTGGGGAGTTCGAGGCCTCTACCCTGAGCGAAGAGGAGGTCACTAGCATAGACACTTTCATTGTGGGGAAGGTGATGGTGCACCCAAATTTTGATTTTCTCCTTGGTGAAAGAAAGAAAAGGGGCCTTTCATCGAGTGCGGCATAGAGTCGGCCTCTATTGTTTCTCTTTCTCTTTGTTTGTTTATATGATGGTCTCTGTTGTTTTTCTTTCTCTTTTTATTTGTATGATCGCATTTGCTATGATCCTTTCCCTGTAATTATTATAAGTAAAATATTTCATTTGGAATTGAACTTTATTACTTTGTGTTTGAAAATGTTTACTTTAACATATGTCTTGATTTTAAACTACAATATCATAAATTTCTACCCAGGATGCCATAATTTTGACCTACAGTTACTGTCAGATGTAGTAATTTTAATCTAGGATGCCTTTATTTAGACAGGATGTCTTGTCATAGATTATTTGTACTAGATAGGATGCCATAATTTCGACCTACGGTTACTGTCGAACATTTTTCTTATGAGGAATATCATAATTTTGAGCTACAAGGTCATAACTTTTATCTAAGATTTTATATTCTTTATTCGAGAATGTTTACATTGACATATATCATAATTTTAAAACAACAATGTCATAATTTTAATTCTGCATCAAGAATGTCATAATTCTGCATGCAGAAACTTTTTTTTCTCAAGATGTCATAATTTTCTCCTATGTTCCCATAATTTTATTCTAAGATGTCATAAATCTGAAGAAAAATGACCATAACTTGTATCCAGGATGTCATAATTCTACAAAAATTATCAGAAAAGCAGGATTATGACATCCTAGTTCCAAATTATGATACATTTGGCAGCAAGAACAACCCAAATGCTGAAATCGGCCCTAAATTGTAGGCACGTCGTGGACAAAGTATGGTCCTCTTCCAATGCCATCCATATGAATATGTGAAATCATTCCCAAGGTGCATTCCATTTTTGCCAGTTCCAAAATGATATTTCGCAGGAAAGTGGAGCATGAAGAACATTTTTTAGGTTAGGTGTTGTTTTCCAACATGATAATGAGAAGATGGAGAGGTAACCCGCATTCTTGGCTCTCTATAAATGGAGGAACCTATAGGACATGATGAGCGATTCACTAGGGACATGATTGTTCTGCAAAACTTCTCCACGCATTACAAATTTTCCACCATAGTAGGGGATCCTTTTATATTGTTTGGTGGCGTGAACATGGATGATTTGGGAGAGTTTGTTGTTGAAGGAAGGCCAGAAGATGTCAAAGTTTTCTTGCCAACTGAAGATGTTCATTTGCGTAGATATTGGGAACTCCATAGTGGAGTGGTTCACATCCATCCTATAAAAGAAGGAGGACAACTTCCTAATGCAGATGAAGTTGTAGAAGCACTAACGCGCCTTGGGCCTGAAGGGGTTTATTGGGATCCGATAAAGCTAAGCGATAACACCTACTTGATCAATTTCCTATTATAAATCTCCCTAATGAAGGTCATCCGATGTGACCTCAACCGTTATGATTTTCTTAATTTATTTGTTCGACCCTGGTCCTATAGAAATGGGATTAGTCCTCATCATTTGCAGACTCGTGCACTGCTACATCTTTATGGAGTGCCACTTCATGATTCTAATACTAAATTTGTTAGGAAGATAATCTCTGGTTTTGACTAACTTGATCAAGTCAGTCCCAGAACCCTGGATGGCAGAGATTTTACTATATTCAAACTTACAGTGTACTGTGAAAATTTGGAGGACATCTTTTGCTCCATAAATACGATCCTCGACGATGCAACCTACCTAATTTCTATTTCCATTCGTAATGCTGAAACTGGCCGTCCATCCCCTTCAACTATTCATCCATGAGTAGACTTCGAGCCGGATTGGACTCCTTGTGTACCAATAGAATAAGTTGGACCTACATCAGATTCATCTTCATCAAATGTTCCTCCATAATATCCATAATGACAATGTAATTGATAATTGTTGGGAATAGTGTCCCAAAGCCAATTGTCAGCCAGTTGACGGTTGTGCTCTTTCTTATATTAGTATATGAATTATAAATAAATAAAAGTTATTTTGATATTTTTTATCACAAATTATTTCATCTTCTAATAAACTCATGTGTTGTGGTGAAGTCCTTAGGACTATTTAGACTCGACAAAGGAGAATTTGTTATTTAGTCCTTAAACCTATTCGCGACCAAATGATACTTGTTATCAAGGACAATAATATTTATCAAGTATAGGTCGTTGTGTGTCATATGGGTTGGTTGTCCTCTTAACCAAGGAGTGTGGAGACACTGGTATGGCATACAGGTGAGATATAAGGGTACATCTGCACTGAACATGACCGACTCTGGAGCTTTTTCTGTTGTCAAGATTTGCTCTGATGGGATATGGGTATAACTGTCCCTCCGACCTGAGACCGCCACGGTGACTCGCAAGCAATTCACTACACTTAGGCACTGGACAACCTGTATTTCTAATTCAGTGACGGAAGGCTGCTGGGTGTAGTCAAGTACTTGACTTGTCGGTGCGTGTGTCAAGATGGGATTGACCACTTCAGTTCAGGAGCTGTGTACAGTCTTGTTTCAATTTAACAAAACCTTGACCAGGGTAGTCCTAGTGAGGAGTCACAGGATTGTTTGAGTTGAGCACGATTCGGATGATCTAATCAGGGTTGACAGTTTAACCTTGAGTCGTCCTAAACATAGGGGTCAAAAGGGATGAATTATACAGTAACCATATTCGCATAGGTTCTAAGTATTGCGATTGTGACTATTCGACCTATCCAGACGTTGGGTACCATTGCTAGATGGTCACTTTGATTACTATAGGAATTGGTTCCTGTGCTACCAGCTTAGGTTCGAACTTGCGGGGTCACACACATTAGAGATTCCTATCTGATCTAATGGCTGGTGAAGAGTCCTAATGCTCGTAGACTTTGAGTCCTACATTTCTAAAACTCTATGATCAAGATTTAGAAGGAGCAGCCACCCGATTTCAGGGATCCAGGATCAGAGGGAAAGGTTTGTTTGTTGCAGAAGTCGCTGTATGGGCTGAAGCAGTCGCCAAGGTAATGGTACAAGCGGTTCGACTCCTATGTGCGCAGCATTGGACTTTTCAGGTACGAGTTTGATCCCTGTGTTTATGTTCAGTCTCTTGAGGATGGTTCTAGGATATTCCTACTCTTGTTTGTGGATGACATGCTTATAGCATGCAAGAGTAGGAAGGTTGTGCAGGATCTGAAGGCATCCTTATCTCGAAAGTTTGAGATGAAGGATTTGGGCCCTACAAGGAAGATCCTTGGCATGGAGATTTTCAGAGACCGAGCCCGGAGGGTGCTGCATCTATCTCAGGGGAGCTATATACAGAAGGTCTTAGAGAGGTTCGGGATGAAGGGAGCAAAGCCGACGGAGCTGCCACTTGCCGGTCACTTTAGACTCTCGAAGACCATGGTGCCACAGACTGAGGTGGAGGCTCAAGAGATGGAGAAGGTTCCTTATGCTTCAGGAGTTGGGAGCTTGATATATGCGATGGTCTATTGTAGGCCAGACATCGCTCCTACAGTGAGTCAGGTTAGCAGGTTCATGGCGCAGCCTGGTAGGGAGCACTGGAGAGCTCTGAAGTGGATATTCAGATACCTGGCGGGTTCAGTTGGAGTTGGCATCTACTACGGACAGCGAGGAGGTGCAGTGGGATACTCTGACATATTCAAGGAGGCTCAGGGGCTGATTGGCGGTTATGTAGATGCAAACTTCGGTGGAGATGTGGATACCCGGAGGTCTACGACAGGCTTCATCTTTAGCCTGTATGGAGGTCCTATTTCTTGGAGATCGAGTCTGCAGCCTATCATGGCCCTATCCACTACAGAGATGAAGTACATCAAACTGACAGAAGTAGCTAAGGAGGCAATTTGGCTGAAGGATTTGTTGACGGAGATGGGCCTTACTCAGGAGGCCATTAGAGTGCACTGTGACAGCCAGAGTGCACTTCTATTAGCACAGAACTCAGTCTATCATGCAAGAACAAAGCACATCGACATTCAGTATCATCAGATCAGGGAGCTTGTGGAGGATGGCAAGGTGGAGCTGGTAAAGGTACACACCAAGGAGAACCCAGTTGATGCACTTACGAAGGTACTTCCACGGGACAGCTTTCAGAGATGTGTTGAGCTGGTGCGGCTGATGGACAGAGTGGAGCTGATTGAAAACTTGGGACACCAAGGTAGAGATTGTTGTGATCCAGGTGGTGTGCCCAAGGCCCAGGGGACCAAGGCTAAGGCCAAGGTCCATTCATGAGGGCTTCATGGAGGCTCTAGGGCTAGTTGGGCCCTAGGTTGAAAGGCTGTGGGCCTTTCGGGTTCTTGAGGTCTAGGTTATGTGGGCCTCAAGGAACCAACTCTTTATGGACCAAGTCTGGGCCCAGGATAGGTGAGATTAGGTCGAGTCATGGGTGTACATGGGCTTGGGTTAACCTAATCTCCCATAGAGTTGGTCAAGGGAGTTTTGGGTTTGGGTCACTTGACCCTGTGTTTATATATACATGTACTTGTATAGGTTTGATGAAGCCAAGAAATACGAAACTCTTTCTCTCAAGTCTCTCTCTCTCTTGTCCCTCTCTCTCCAGCCATTCTCCATGCCCCAGGAGCAAGAAACCCTAGGGTTTCTTGCCACCAGGTCCAAAGAAGGCAGGAAAACCAAGGGGAGGCGCTAGCCCCTCCCCCCTTTGTGCTGCCAACACTTTCCTCTCTCCCTCTCTTGCAGCCACCCAAGCATTAGGTCCAGGACCTGAAATCTCTTGAGAAGAGGTTGGTACAAGTTCCTCTCAGATCTGGAGTTGATCTGAGGTCTGTCTCCATCAACAAATCTACAGGAAAGGCTGCAGCGGGATAGATCTGTAAGGTCTATCTCCATCTACCTTCTTCCCTATCTAAAATATCTCAATTTGAGATCTACAAATTGAAAGACCTCAGTCCAGGCCTGATCTGGTTGGGTACCAGATCTTGGATTTTTTAGAAGTGATTTCAGAGGTGTTCTTCATCTGGAACGAAAGGCTGACGAAGAAGACAGTAACCAGGCTGATTTCGTCAAGGGCCTTTGATCGAGTCCAAAAGTCTCCAGATTTGTTCGTTGCTGGTTCTACTGCACCCAAGGTCCATGGGAGGAGTCGGGATCGTACTCCAATAGTTGGTATCAAAGCCATGGTGGTGAGTAAGTAGTTCCAAGCATGAGAAGTTGAAGATCCCAAGTGCTGAAAATTTTCAGCAAGGTACCATCAAGGTATATTCTACACTTCTTGATTTTATATTGCTTGTTTGGCTTGGATCCAGTCATGGGCAGCAATATGAAGGTCAATGTTGAGAAGTTTGATGGCAAGAAAAATTTTTTCATGTGAAAAATTTGGGTGGAGGATCTTCTGGTGCCAGCAGATCTGGATCAGGCTTTGGATGAGAAGCCTGAGGGAATGACAGATAGACAGTGGGCATCGTTGGAGAAGAAAGCATGCTCGATGATCAGAGGATGTTTGGCAGATGTGGCGTTGTATTCGGTGCTGGAAGAAAAGACCCCGAAGGGCCTTTGGTCGAAGTTTCACACCATGTATATGGGGAAGAATATGTGCAACAAGTTAATGCTGAAGAAGAGGTTGTACAGTCTTAAAATGCAGGAGAGATCTGATGTGATTAGCCACATTCAGAGGTTCGACCAGTTGTGCATGGAGTTGATGAATATCGGGGTGATGCTGGATGAGGAGGACAAGTTCCTGTTGCTTTTGTGTTCGCTGCCAGGATCATATGACTCTTTGGTGGCTACACTGCTCTACGGTAAGGAGCCTCTGAAATATGAGGACATGGTCTCGGTGCTGAGGTCTAATGAGCAAAGAGAAAAGTTGACCAGAGATCGGGCTCCCCAAGAGGGTTTGGCAGTAGGGGAGAGGATAGGTAGAGGCAGAGGCAGAAGCAAGTTCAGGGGGCGGTCCAAGTCCAGAAAGGGAAAGAAAGAGATGAAATGCTTCAAGTGCAACGAGTTCGGGCCCTTCAAGCGAGAATGTCCACTATGGAAGAGCAAGAAAGGAGAAAGAAGTGGCTCAGAATCAGTGAGTGCAGTTGCTGGGCAGCAGATGGAGGATGATCTACTTGTGGTATCAGATGGTCACAGGCATTACACAGAGGAGTGGACACTAGACTCTGCGTGCTCACATCATTACACACCACACAGGTCTTGGTTTGCGACATACACCAAGACAGATGAGGGATCAGTGACTCTAGGCGACAATCATCCTTGCAAGGTGGCTGGGATAGGGACATTCAGCGTGAGGATGTTTGATGGGATTGTGAGGACATTGACAAATGTAAAGCACATCCCAGAGCTGGAAAAGAATCTGGTGTCACTAGGCTACTTGGAGCACAGTGGATACAGCTTCAGCAGTAGGGCTAGAAGCAGAGTACTGAACATCTCCAATGGAGCTATGGTAGAGATGAGAGGTAGGAGGTTGGACAATAACCTCTATCGCATGGAGGGATCTGTGGTGACCGGAGAGTCTGATGCAGCAGCTGCAGCACAGGACCAGCAAGGGGCTTACAGGATGTGGCACTACCGCCTAGGCCACATGGGTGACAAGGGGCTGAGAGAGTTGAGTGGGAGAGGACTCATCTTTGATCTAGAGGATGGTGCTACATGGGAGATCTGTGAGCCTTGCCAGATGGAAAAGCAGAGGAGAGTTCAGTTCAACATTAGTACAACCCACATTGCAGCCCCTCTAGAGTTAGTACACACGGATGTATGGGGACCAGCCCCAGTTTCAGCTAGGAATGGGGCCAGATACTTCATGACCCTGATTGATGATTTCTCAAGAAAACTCTGGATTTACTTCATGAGAGAGAAGTCAGAGGTCTTCACCAAGTTCAAGATCTGGAGAGCTGAGATGGAGAAGGAGCAGGGGAGGAGCGTGAAATGTCTGAGGTCAGACAATGGTGAAGAGTACACCAGCAGAGAGTTTCAGGATTACTGTAAGGAGTGTGGGATCAGGAGACACTTCTCAGTCAAGGAGACTCCACAGCAGAATGGGGTGGCTGAGAGGATGACCAGAACACTTCTGGAAAAGGCACGATGCATGAGGCTGCAGGGAGGGCTTCCAAAGGTGTTCTGGGTTGACACAGTTGATGCAGCAGGTTACTTCGTCAATCGGTCACCTCACACCAGGTTGGATGGCAGGCTTCCAGAGGAGGTGTGGTCTGGGAGGACAGTTGGGTTGGGCCATCTACAGGTATTTGGGTGCGCGGCCTACGTGCACATTGGAGCTGGTGAGCGGAGCAAGCTAGACGCCAGATCACGCAAGACGGTATTTCTAGGCTATCCACGAGGAGTCAAGAGATACAGGCTGTGGGATCCCCTGGAAAAGAAGGTCATCATTAGTCGGGATGTGACTTTTGATGAGGAGTCAATCCTACGGAGGCGAGCAGGCATGGAGGAGCAGCAGGAGCAGAAGGAGGTCCAGTAGGGCACTGTTGGACAGCTTACCTCTTTGATTTTGCCTCTTGCAGGTACTACTAGAGGACATGACATTCAGGTGGAGCACCTACCTAAGGTGTCTCCATAGGTGGAGAGGACTCGGACGGATGATCGAGGTGGAGAGGTCCAGTAGGAGCGAGCTGGACCGAGGACTGATATCGGTGTTGCCCTACACAAGCCCAAGAGGACCATCAGGCAACCGAACCGATATGGCTTCGAGGAGATGCTGTCATATGCCCTGGTGATAGTGAATGGAGACCCATATATGTATCAGGAGGCTATGGAGAGCCAGGATAGAGAGCGGTGGGTCCAGGCGATGTCCAAGGAGATGCAGTCTCTCCACCAGAACCAGACGTGGTGATTGATGCAGTTGCCATAGGGGAAGAGGCCCATTGGCTGCAAATGGGTCTACAGTCACAAGGAAGGGCCTTCAGAGCAGGGAGGTATCAGATTCAAGGTGAGGTTAGTGGCCAAGGGATACTCCCAGAAGGAAGGCATCAACTTCAGCGAGGTCTTCTCTCCCATCGTCAGACATACTTCCATCAGAGTGTTGCTGAGCATTGTAGCAACTCAGGATTTAGAGCTGGAGCAGATGGATGTCAAGACGGCGTTCCTCCATGGGCATTTGGAGGAGAGGATTTACATGGAGTAGCCACCCAATTTTAGGGATCCAGGATCAGAGGGAAAGGTTTGTTTGTTGCAGAAGTCGCTGTACGGACTGAAGCAGTCACCGAGGCAATGGTACAAGTGGTTCGACTCCTATGTGCATAGCATTGGACTTTCCAGGTGCGAGTTTGATCCCTGTGTTTATGTTCAGTCTCTTGAGGATGCTTCTAGGGTGTTCCTACTCTTGTATGTGGATGATATGCTTATAGCATGCAAGAGTAGGAAGGTTGTGCAGGATGTGAAGGCATCCTTATCTCGGGAGTTTGAGATGAAGGATTTGGGCCCTGCAAGGAAGATCCTAGGCATGGAGATTTTCAGAGACCGGGCCCGGAGGGTGCTGCATCTATCTCAGGGGGGCTATATACAGAAGGTTTTAGAGAGGTTCGGGATGAAGGGAGCAAAGCCGGTGGAGCTGCCACTTGCCGATCACTTCAGACTCTTGAAGACCATGGCGCCACAGACTGAGGTGGAGGCTCAGGAGATGGAGAAGGTTCCTTATGCTTCAGGAGTTGGGAGCTTGATATATGCGATGGTCTGTTGTAGGCCAGACATCGCTCATGCAGTGAGTCAGGTTAGCAGGTTCATGGCGCAGCCTGGCAGGGAGCACTGGAGAGCTCTGAAGTGGATATTCAGATATATGACGGCTTCTGTTGGAGTTGGCATCTGCTACGGACAGCGAGGAGGTGCAGTAGGATACTCTGACATGTCCAGGGAGGCTCAAGGGTTGATTGACGGTTATGTAGATGCAGACTTCGATGGAGATGTGGATACCCGGAGGTCTACGACAGGCTTCATCTTTAGTCTTTATGGAGGTCCTATTTCTTGAAGATCGAGTCTGCAGCCTATCACGGCCCTATCCACTACAGAGGCAGAGTACATCGGGCTGACAAAAGCAGCTAAGGAGGCAATTTGGCTGAAGGATTTGTTGACGAAGATGGGCCTTACTCAGGAGGCCATTAGAGTGTACTGTGACAGCCAAAGTGCACTTCTATTAGCGCAGAATTCAGTCTATCATGCAAGGACAAAGCACATCGACATTCGGTATCATCAGATCAGGGAGCTTGTGGAGGATGGTGAGGTGGAGCTGGTAAAGGTACACACCAAGGAGAACCCAGCTGATGCACTTACGAAGGTACTTCTAGGGGATAGCTTTCAGAGATGTGTTGAGCTGATGCGGCTGATGGATAGAGTGGAGCTGGTTGAGACCTTGGGACACCATGGTGGAGATTTGTTGTGATCCAGGTGGTGTGCCCAAGGCCTAGGGGACCAAGGCTAAGGCCAAGGTCCATCATTCATGAGGGCTTCATGGAGGCTCTAGGGCTAGTTGGGCCCTAGGTTGAAAGGCTGTGGGCCTTTCGGGTTCTTGAGGTCTAGGTTATGTGGGCCTCAAGGGACCAACTCTTTATGGGCCAGGTCTGGGCCCAGGATAGGTGAGATTAGGTCAAGTCATGGGTGTACGTTGGCTTAGGTTAACCTAATCTCCCATAGAGTTGGTCAAGGGAGTTTTGGGTTTGGGTCACTTGACCCTATGTTTATATATACATGTACTTGTATAGGTTTGATGAAGTCAAGGAATATGAAACTCTTTCTCCCAAGTCTCTCTCTCTCTTCTCCCTCTCTCTCCAGCCATTCTCCACACCCCAGTAGCAAGAAACCCTAGGGTTTCTTGCCGCCAGGTCCAAAGAAGGCAGGAAAACCAAGGGGAGGTGCTAGCCCCTCCCCCCTTTGTGCCGCCAACACTTTCCTCTCTCCCTCTCTTGCAGCCACCCAAGCATTAGGTCCAGGACCTGGAATCTCTTAAGAAGAGGTTGGTACAAGTTTCTCTCAGATCTGGAGTTGATCTGAGGTCGTTTGAGGCACGGGTGAGATCTCCATCAACAGATCTACAGGAAAGGCTGCAGCAGGATAGATCTGCAAGGTCTGTCTCCATCTACCTTCTTTCCTATCTAGAATATCTCAATTTGAGATCTATAAATTGAAAGACCTTGATCTAGGCCTAATCTAGTTGGGTACCAGATCTTGGATTTTTTAGAGGTGATTTCAGAGGCGTTCGTCATCTGGAACGAAAGGCTGATGAAGAAGACAGCAACCAGGCTGATTTCGTCAAGGGCCTTTGATCTAGTCTAGAAGTCTCCAGATTTGTTTGTTGCTGGTTCTGCTATACCCAAGGTCCATGAGAGGAGCTGATATCATGATCCAATAGTCCAATTGAATTGGATTCAGTTGGGTTTGACCCGATTAGGTTAAGTGTTGACCTAATCGCCAAGGTGGTTTGGTCCCTGATCTGATCAGGGGTTGGACTTAGTCAATTTCTGATTTGATTAGGATTTTATTAAGCCTAATTAAGCCTAATTAAGTTGGGTTTAGCTTAGTCTAATTGTGCCTAACCTATTTTGATTAGGTTGGCTCAATTAGGTTGAAACCACCTTTTGAATTCTCTCCCTATGCCACCTCACTCATCTGCGCCCATTTAAATTCATGAGAAACAACTTCTCATGAATTTTCTCCCATGAAGAAGCCTTCCACACCCCTCCATTTGTGCACCATTTGGGTGGATAAAGATGGTTGGTTGGCCATTCAAATTCAAATGAAGTTTGAATTTGAATGGGCAACTAATCCATGCGCCACCTGGCCTTATCCATTTGTGCACCATTTGCTTTACATGAGAAAGAGTTTCTCGTGTAAACTCTCCACGCACAAGGGAGCCCACGCCCTTCTCTTCTCATGCCAAGAGTGGATAAGGATGGGTTGGTTGGTATTTGAATTCAAATTCGATTTGAATTCAAATGAGCAACCACCTAGCTTTATCCTCTCACGCGTTTAAGACGCGTCTTGCATTATTTTAAAAGCGTGAAGAAGATGGGGCGTGCGTACGAGATTTTTGAGAAAGAAAAGTGGGCGTGAGGAAGCTTTATGTAGGATTTTGAAAAGTTCAAAAATTTCGAGAGGAAAGAAAAGAAAGAGAGTGGGTGCAGACTTTTCTGAGAGCATCTTAGGGTTTCTGCCTAGGGTTCAGGAAGTGAAAAAGTGAGCTACGAGTATCGTGAGCCACAAGATTTCAGGAAGAGCTTCATCAACATCTCAATTACATCTACTGATGATCCAAAGTGTCGAAGAGTCAGCAGATCAAGATCGAAGGAGTTCGATCTGTTGGGAATAGTGTCCCAAAGCCAATCGTCAATCTGTTGACGGTTGTGCTCATTTTTTTATATGTACATTAATTATGAATTAATAAAAATTATTTTGGTATTTTTCATCATAAAATATTTCATCTTCTAATGAACTCCTATGTTGTGGTGAAGTCCTTAGGACTATTTAGATTCGACAAAGGAGGATTTATAGTTTAGTCTTTAAATCTGTTCGCGACCAAATGATACATTGTTACCAAGGATGACAACGTTTATCAAGCATAGGTCATTGTGTGCCATATAGGTTGGTTGTCCTCTTAACCAATGAGTGTGAAGACACTGGTATGGCATACAGGTAAGATGTAAGGGTACATCTGCACTGAACGTGATCGACTCCGGAGCTATTTCTACTGTCAAGATTTGCTCCGATGGAATATGGGTATAAATATCCCTCTGACCTGAGATCGCCATAGTGACTTGCGAGCAACTCACTGCACTTAGGCACTGGACTACCTGAATTTCCAATTCAGTGATGGAAGGCTGCTGGGTGTAGTCAAGTACTTGACTTATCGGTGCGTGTGTCAAGATGGGATTGACTACTCCAGTTTAGGAGCTGTGTACAGTCATATTTCAATTTAGCAAAACTTTGGCTAGGGTAGTCCTTGTGAGGAGTCACAGGACTGTTTTGAGTTGAGCACGATTCGGATGATCTATTAAGGGTTGACAGTTTAACCCTGAGTCATCCTAAACACAGAGGTCAAAAGGATGAATTATACAGTAACCATATTCATGTAGGTTCTGAGTGTTGCGATTGTGACTATTCGACCTATCCGGTCATCGGGTACCATTGCTAGATGGTTACTTCGATTAGTATAAGAATTGGTTCCTATGCTACCGGCTTAGGTTCGAACCTGCGGGGTCACACACATTAGAGGTTCCTATATGATCTGATAGCTGGTGAAGAGTCTTTCATATCTGAGATTCTGTGATCAAGAATCAGGATTCTCTGATCAAGAATTCCACAAATTTTGGGTACCGGGGTCAAGAGTCCCACTGGTTTAGGACTCTTCGATCAGGGTTACATATCGATGAATTCTGATGCCCGATTACCCATCGGATTTGGACTCAATATTTATGAGAGGTTTAATTAGTGATTTGATCACTAATTAACTCAATTTGATTGAGTAATTATTTTTGGATCAAGTCCAATTGAATTGGATTCAGTTGGGTTTGACCCGATTAGGTTAAGAGTTGACCTAATCGTCGAGATGGTTTGGTCCCTGATATGATCAGGGGTTGGGCTTAATCAATTTTTGATTTGATTAAAATTTTATTGATCCTAATTAAGCCTAATTAAGTTTGATTTAAATTAGTCTAATTGGGCCTAACTTATTTGGTTCAATTAGGTTGGTTTAAATAATGAAACCATCTTGACCCATTCTCCCTGCGCCACCTCACTTCCACTGTGCCCATTTGAATTCACGAGAAGGAAGTTCTCATGAATTTTTCCTCATGCAAAGCCCTCCTCACATCCTACTTTAATGCACCAAATGAGTGGATAAGGATGATTGATTGGCCATTCAAATTCAAAATAAAGTTTGAATTTGAATGAGCAACCAATCTTAGCGCCTTGACCTTATCCTCTTTTAACGCCCCATTTATTACACGAGAAAATGTTTCTCATGAAATCACTCATGCACAAATTATGCCACGCCCTCTTCTTCTCACCCCCTTAGTGGAAAAAAATAAATTGGTTTCCATTTGAATTTAAAATTTGATTTGAATTCAAATGTGCAATTACTCATCTTTATCCTCTCACGTGGATTTCAGTGAGTTCTTCAGGGTTTCAGTCTGGAGTTCGGAAAGTGAGAAGGTGAGCTACAAGTGTCGTGAGCCCATCAAATTTTAGGAAGATCTTCAACATCCTCTTAAGCATGTTTGCTGATGATCTGGAGCATCCAAAGAATCAGCAGACATCGATCGAAGGAGTTCGATCAGCATCGATCGTCAAAAGAGCTCTACAACGAGCTAGCACTCGTGAGGAGTCGATCAGATCGAGAGCTTCATGTGGATGATCCGTAGAGGCCAGACATATTGTGTGGCTATATCATGATGATCAGACTCTTCCGACGGTGATCAGATTGCGACGATCTACTACCCGCACAAAGGTATTGTGTTCTGAACACATTACAGTAAAGTGTTTACTATTCAAATTTGAATTTCAAATTTAAATGCATGCATGCTATATATCATATTTAGATCCTAATGTAGGATAAATTATTATTAATTAATTAGATTAATTAATAATTTCTACTATAAAATAGTGATTTTAAAAAAAATTTAAAATTACCATTTTACTCCTGCACTGAATTTTCCCATAAAATGATATCAGAGCAAGGTTCTAAGATATGATATATATATTTGCATGCTTAGATTAAGTTAAAATCTAAAAGTTTAAATTTGAAATTTAAAATTTAAAATTTGAAATTTAAATTTTAAAAATTGTTCGAAATTCAAAATTCAAAAATTTAAAATTTAAAATTTGAATTTTGTATTTTGAAATTTGAAATTTAAAATTCAAAATTCAAAAATTTAAAATTTAAAATTTGAAATTTGGTAGAAATCTTAAATTTGAAATTCAAAATTTAAAATTCAAAATTTGAAATTCAAAATTTGAAATTCAAAAATTTAAAATTTGAAATTTGAAATTTGTTTGAAATTTGAAATTCAAAATTTAAAATTTAAAATTTGAAATTTAAATTTTGAAATTGATATATTTAGATATACTTGATCCAAGTAGCAAGTAATCGAATTAGGTTGGTTGCCATGGCTGTCCGGTCATAGGAGAAAAGTAGGGTTTAAAGGCCCTTTTCTCCCATTCGATGGGGTCTCCTATGGCAGTTGGGGTGCCGCTGCAATTATATCCCATGCAGATGAAGCAACGAAAGGAATTAATTGTATAGATTCAATTGTGAAATTTATCATGAATGTGTTAGATTAGATCTAAAGGAATATTCATGATTTATTTTGATTGAGTTATTTTCTGTTATGTAATTAGCAATAGGATTGCTATTTATGAAATGTGCTGATCTATTTGTGAAATGAGTCAACATATTTGATGAACAGAAAATAAAACCTTTCAAATTTAAAAATTACTTTTGAAATACCAAACCCTGACCCATCAGCCCAAATACTTAATTAAAAAAAAAAAAATTAAGTGTTGTCTAGTAGGTCTAGAATTGTGAATTAAGACCTAAGACAATTGCATAAACTTGTGGGTCAATGGGTTAGATGGGTTAGACCTAAGGTTAGCTTAAAGAAATGGACTAAATTAGAGTAATTGATCAAATCTATTCAAAAGTTGAATTAGATTAGGTCAAGGAAACTCTAGACTCAACTCCAATAGTTGTAGTTGAATGGGTCCATATCTTTAACTAGACCAAGATGGACTTAATTCATGGCTACGCGGTGGAACCCTATTTACTAAGTTGATCAAATTAAAACTAATGAACCGGTTGGTGTCTAAGGTAAGTTTGGCAGTTTGACCAGTGATTTTTAAGCGGGAACTACTCACAATGATTCGATCTCTGACAAGTTAATGGCTTATCTCCACCACTGATCTCACTTACCTGGCCAACCTGGTGAATTAGGTTTTGATTAGATCACTTGGTGATTAGGGCTCACCCATGTCATTAGGTAAATCAGTGTGACTGATTTAGGTGCTCCTAATGTCAGCTTTAATTAAATCTTTTTTAATCTGACTTGGTGAAGTTAGTGGGAGGATTGAAATTGACTGGATATGATATTTTTTTCTCATCTATCCTTTAATAAAATTCTCAAAATTATTAGGTCCCTAAAATGATTAAGTTATAGTGATAACTAAGTCATAGCCTCCCATTAAGTGAGTGATAATCAGTCCATTAGTTTAATAATCATTGGAGGCCCAAAGGCCTGGTGCTTATTGACTAATAGAATTATCATTCATAATATGATAATTTGATTTGAGTCTTTCTGATGGTGGTCAGGTTGGCCGGCCAAAGTCGGGCCTGATCATTTATTGGTCCGATTCACCAAATCAAGTCATGTTAATGGTTGGACCTAACCAGATCTTTTTAGTGGAGGCCAAAGCCTACTGATTAGGTTCTGGGGCAAAATCAATTACTAGAAGTTGTTTAGAGAAACAACTGGTTATGAACCTATCCATAGATGCACATGGGTTGACCAACCAAAGTTGGGCTCGTGTGTAGTCTGTGTGGATTCTAGTACCCACTAAAGAATTAAAGTAATTCCTTAAATTGGAGGTTGAGGCTATCAGATCGTAAAAATACTGGGAGAAACTTTAGACTAAAGTTCAAGTCTTTAGTATTAATAATTTATGTACTAATATAGGTCTGGTTTTCCTTTATGCAGCTATGGCCACTACCCTTTCGCTCCGATCATTATTAGATAATGACAAGCTCATGGAACCTAATTTTGATAGCTGGTATCGAAAATTAAAAATCATCCTTGAGCATGAGTGGATCCTTTATGTAGTAACGGATCCGGCACCTGAGGAGCCAGCCCCGAACGCTAGAGGGGTGGTCCGAGACACTTATCAGAAGTGGCTCAACGATCGCACCACCATTCGGTGCATTATGCTGGCGGTAATGAATGATGAGTTCAGTCACAGGTTCGAGAATGCCCAACCACATGAGATGCTTCAAATGTTGAACGACTCCTTTGGCACGCCTGACGATGTTGAAAGGCATAAAACTAGTTGTGTCATTTTCAATGCTCGGATGAGGGATGGAGCCTCAGTCACTGATCATGTACTGTACATGATTGAAATGATTGAGTGCCTAAGTAAACTGGGCATTTTCCTGCATGAACAGCTCGGTAAGGATGCGATCCTTAATTCTCTGCCCAAGTCCTACCTTCCCTTCCTTACTCATTTTTGAATGACAAAGCCTGCAGTGAACTACCACAGCTTGTTAGGGTTGCTGCAGAACTTTGAGAAGGACCCCCAGCTCCATAAGGAGTCGGTAAATATTATGGGAGGGTCTTCTTCTGGTCATCGACCCTTTAAGAAAGGGAAGAAGAACAAGAAGAAGAAGAATAAGAAGGTGCAGCCGTATGCTGGGATGTCTGCACAGAGTCAGACCAAGAAGCGCAAGCCCAACCAGAGCCAGGTGGAGTGCTTCTTTTGCAAGAAGCAGGGGCACTGGAAGAGGAACTGTCCTCTATACATTGCCTCACTGGACCTGAACAGACTGAAGAAGAAGCAAGGTACTTATATGATAACACCTTGCAACTTTTCTATTTGTGATACTACTTCTTGGGTATTGGATACCGGAAGCCCTTATCATATTTGTAATTCGATGCAGGGTCTGCAGGTCAGTAGGAGATTTGATGAAGGTGAGAGGTTTCTGAATGTTGAAGATGGAAGCAAAGTTCCAGTTCTAGCATTAGGAATCATGAACCTTGTAATCAATTCTCGAAATATAATTCTGAGTGAATGTCACTATTGTCCAAGTTTTTTATTAAATATTATTTCTGTAGGCCTTTTGGCCATGTACGGTTATCAATTTTTAATAAAAAAAAATATTTGCAATATCATTTTGAATGGTGTTACAATGTTTGTTGAACAACTTAATAATGGAATTTACTTTCTATCACAACCTGTTAATGTGGTTCAAACCTCCGGTAAACACCCTAGAATAGATAATATGTCAGAAGTCTACCTTTGGCACTGTAGGCTAGGTCATATCAATAAGAACAAGATAAACAGGTTGGCTCAAGAAGGAATTCTTAAAGTAGGTGATTGTGAATCACTTCCAACCTGTGAGTCCTGTCTTCTTGATAAAATGACCAAGTCACCTTTTACTGGAAAAGGTGAGTGAGCCAGTGAACTCTTGGGTCTGGTAAATTCTGATGTATGTGGACCCATGAGCTCAAGTGCAAGAGGTCGATATTTCTACTTCATAACCTTTACAGACGACCTATCAAGGTATGGATATGTCTATTTAATGAAGCATAAGTCGGAGTCATTTGAAATATTTAAACTATTTCGAAATGAGGTAGAAAAACAAACTGAAAAGTGTATTAAAACTCTTCGATCTCATCGAGGAGGTGAATACCTTTCCAATGATTTTCTGACATATCTTGGGGAGAATGAGATTCTCTCTCAGTGGACACCTCCTAGAACACCACAGCATAATGGTGTGTCCGAAAGGAGGAATTGGACCTTGTTGGACATGGTTCGATCCATGATGGGGTTGCTGGTCTGCCGATCTCCCTTTGGGGATATGCGCTTGAATCGGCTTGTTACCTTCTAAATAGAGTTCCGAGTAAGTCTGTAACCAAAACGCCATATGAGATATGGATAGGATGTAAGTCAGTACTCTCGCACCTTAGGGTTTGGAGGTGTCCGGCTTATGTTAAACGTTTAATTACGAATAAGCTAGGACCTAGGTCTGACAAGTGTAATTTTATAGGATAACCAAAAGAGACCAAAGGGTATTATTTCTACCTGGCTGATGAGCAAAAGGTGTTTGTCAGCCTTAAGGCAAACTTTTTGGAAAAAGTGTTCCTTGGTGAAGGGACTGTTGCCTCTAAGGTTGAACTTGACGAAGTTCGACAGGTGGAAAAACTGACACAAGTTGCTGAACCTGAATCGGATTTGATTAGATCAGATCCAGAGCCCATTGTTCAAGCACCCTTAAGGCGATCTGGTAGAGTATCACGTCAACCAAACAGATACTATGGTTTCTTGGTCCGAAACGACGATCCTATCGAACTTGATGAAAACGATGAGGATCCGATCACCTACATGGATGCAATGCAGATATTCGACTCTGAGAAATGGCTAGCGGCCATAAAATCCAAAATGAAGTCCATGAAGGTCAACGATGTGTGGACATTGGTTGACCCACTCGAAGGAGTAAAACCCATAGGGTGTAAGTGGGTCTTCAAGAGGAAGAGGGGCACAGACGGAAAGGTGGAAACCTATAAAGCCCATCTGGTTGCCAAGGGATATCGTCATCATTATGGTATAGACTATGATGAGACATTTTCTCTTGTGGCAATGCTCAAATCCATTCGGATTATGCTTGCGATAGCTGTCCATCTGGACTATGAAATCTGGCAGATGGATGTGAAGACAGCTTTCCTAAATGGAGAGCTGGACGAAGAGGTGTATATGATACAACCTGAAGGATTCACATCCACAGATGAGTCTAAGATGTGCAAGCTACAGAGGTCCATTTATGGACTTAAGCAGGCATCCCGGAGTTGGAACATACGTTTTGATAGGACGATCAAGACGTATGGCTTCGTTAAGAACAGAGAAGAGCCCTGCATTTATAAGTGGGCTAATGGTCCAGTAGTAGTATTTCTTGTATTATATGTGGATGACATTCTCTTAATCGGGAATGATGTCCCTGCATTACAGAGAATAAAGATTTGGCTGTCGTCACAATTCTCCATGAAAGATCTGGGAGAAGCTTCCTACATCCTAGGGATGAGGATCTATAGGGATAGATCTAAAATGCTGCTTGGCTTATCTCAGTCCACGTCATTGATACTATGCTGAAAAGATTCAGCATGGAGAATTCCAAGAAATGCTATCTACCGATAGGCTATGAAATTTCTCTCTCGAAGAGGAATTGTTCGACAACACCTCAAGAGAGAGAAAGTATGGGTAAAATTCTATATGCTTTGACAGTGGAATCTATCATGTACGCCATGATATGTACATGACCAGATGTGGCTGTGGAGAAATTCATTGCAGGGGTAAAATGGTAATTTTAAAACTTTTTTAAAATTATGATTTTATAGCAGAAATTATTAATTAATCTAATTAATTAATAAGAATTTATCCTATACTAGGATCTAAATATGATATATAGCATGCATGCATTTAAATTTAAAATTCAAATTTGAACAGTAAACACTTTACTGTAATGTGTTCAGAACACAATACCTTTGTGCGGATAGTAGATCGCCACAATCTGATCACCGTCAGGAGAGTCTGATCATCGCGATGCAGCCACACAGTATGTCTAGCCTCTGCGGATCGTCCACATGAAGCTCCTGATCTGATCGACTCCTCACGAGTGCTAGCTCGTTGTAGAGCCCTTTTGACGATCGATGCTGATCAAACTCCTTTGATCGATGTTTGTTGATTCTTTGGATGCTCTAGATCATCAGCAGATATGCTTGAGAGAATGTTGAAGATCATCCTAAAATTTGGTGGGCTCACGACACTCGTAGCTCACCTTCTCACTTCCCGAACTCCAGGCTGAAACCTTGAAGAACTCACGAAACCCTGCGCACACTTTTTCTTTCTTTTCTTTCTTTTTCTCTTGGAAGGATATAGACCTTCACCTTGTACACAAAGATTCCTCACGCCCAGATTTTCTCTCTAAAATTTTTCTTGCACACGCCCCACTCTTCTCCTCCTTTTAAAACAATGTCAAACGTCTTATCCACGTGAGAGGATAAAGATGAGTAATTGCACATTTGAATTCAAATCAAATTTTGAATTCAAATGAAAACCAATTTATCCCTATCCACTAAGGGCGTGAGAAGAGGAGGGCGTGGCTTAATTTGTGCATAAGTGATTTCATGAGAAACATTTTCTCGTGTAATAAATGGGGCATTAAAAGAGGATAAGGTCAAGGCACTAAGATTGGTTGCTCATTCAAATTCAAACTTTATTTTGAATTTGAATGGCCAACCAATCATCCTTATCCACTCATTTAGCACATTAAAGTAGGGCATGAGGAGGGCTTTGCATGAGGAAAAATTCATGAGAACTTCTTTCTCGTGAATTCAAATGGGCATAGTGGAAGTGAGGTGGCGCAGGGAGAATGGGTCAAGGTGGTTTCATTATTTAAACCAACCTATTTGAACCAAATAAGTTAGGCCCAATTAGACTAATTTAAACCCAACTTAATTAGGCTTAATTAGGCTCAATAAAATCTTAATCAAATTAGAAATTGATTAAGCCCAACCCCTGATCAAATCAGGGACCAAACCATCTTGATGATTAGGTCAACTCTTAACCTAATCGGGTCAAACCCAACTGAATCCAATTCAATTGGACTTGATCCAAAAATAATTACTCAATCAAATTGAGTTAATTAGTAATCAAATCACTAATTAAACTTCTCATAAATATTGAGTCCAAATCCGATGGGTAATCGGGCATCAGAATTCATCGATATGTAATCCTGATCGAAGAGTCCCAAACCAGTGGGACTCTTGACCCTGGTACCCAAAATGTGTGGGACTCATCATCAGAGAATCTTGATTCCCGATCACAGAGTCCCAGACATGTAGGACTTATATTCCATGAGCATTAAGACTCTTCATCAGCCATCAGATCAGATAGAAACCTCTAATGTGTGTGACCCCGCAGGTTCGAAACTAAGTCGGTAGCACAGGAACCAATTCCTGTACTAATTGAAGTGACCATCAAGCAATGGTACCCAATGATCGGATAGATCGAATAGTCGCAATCGCAATATTCAAAACTTACGTGAATATGGTTACTATATAATTCATCCTTTTGACCTCTGTGTTTAGGATGACTCAGGGTTAAACTGTCAACCCTGATTAGATCATCTGAATCGTAGTCAACTCAAACAGTCTTGTGACTCCTCACAAAGACTACCCTGGCCAAGGTTTTGCTAAATTGAAACACGACTGTAGACTGCTCCTAAACTGGAGTGGTCAATCCCATCTTGACACACGCACCGACAAGTCAAGTACTTGACTACACCCAGCAGCCTTCCGTCACTGAATTAGAAATTTAGATAGTCCAGTGCCTAAGTGCAGTGAGTTGCTTGCAAGTCACCGTGGCGGTCTCAGGTCGGAGGGATATTTATACCCACATTCCATAAGGGCAAATTTTGACAGCAGAAATAGCTCCGAAGTCGGTCACATTCAGTGTAGATATACCCTTACATCTCACCTGTATGCCATACCAGTGTCTCCACACTCATCGGTTAAGAGGACAACCAACCTATATGGCACACAATGACCTATGCTTGATAAACGTTGTCATCCTTGGTAACAACGTATCATTTGATCGCGAACAGATTTAAGGACTAAATAACAAATCCTCCTTTGTCGAGTCTAAATAGTCCTAAGGACTTCACCACAACATAGGAGTTCATTAGAAGATGAAATATTTTGTGATGAAAAATATCAAAATAATTTTTATTAATTCATAATTCATGTACATATACAAAAATGAGCACAACCGTCAACAGGCTGACGATTGGCTTTGGGATACTATTCCCAACAATCTCCCACTTGGCCTAAAGCCAATCGGTGCAGTATCTAATACCCATATTCGACTTGTAGTTGTCGAACTCCTTCACCGCAATGGCTTTAGTGAATGGGTCGGCCAGATTCTCCTTTCCGTCGATCTTCTGAAGGTTGACGTCACCTCGATCCATAATTTTTTGGATGAGATGGTAGCGGCGCAGAATATGCTTCGTCTGCTGGTGTGCCTTGGGTTCCTTCACCTGAGCAATGGCTTTAGAGCTGTCAGTGTATAGCAGAACTGGACCAACAAGAGAGGGTGCTACTCCGAGCTCGGTGATGAACTTTCTTAGCCACACCGCTTCTTTGGCAGCATCTGATGCAGCGATATACTCCGTCTCGCAAACTGAATCAGCCACTGTGTGCTGCTTGAAATTTTTCCAGTAGATAGCCCCACCATAAAGGGTAAAAATAAATTCTGACACACTTTTGCTGTCATCATGATCAGACTGAAAACTGGAGTCTGTAAACCCTATAAGTCTCAAGTCCGATTCACCATAAACAAGCCACTGGTCCTTAGTATTTCTTAAATACTTCAGGATGGTTTTAACAACCTTTCAGTGATTCTCTCCTGGATCAGATTGGTATCTACTCACTACCCCTAGTGAGTATGCCACATCTGGTCATGTACATATCATGGCGTACATGATAGATCCCACTACCGAAGCATATGGAATCCTATCCATACGCTCTCTCTCTTGAGGTATTGTCGGATAATCTCTCTTCGAGAGAGAAATTCCATGGCCTATCGGTAGATAGCCTTTCTTAGAATTCTCCATGCTGAACCTCTTCAGCATAGTATCTATGT
The DNA here is from genome assembly GCF_000442705.2 of Elaeis guineensis. Lineage (NCBI taxonomy): Eukaryota > Viridiplantae > Streptophyta > Magnoliopsida > Arecales > Arecaceae > Elaeis > Elaeis guineensis. The sequence continues at coordinate 95,331,610 of NC_025998.2, read as the reverse complement.
ACGTAGATTGGGATAAACCAAGCAACCTTTTAGATCTATCCCTATAGATCCTCATCCCTAGGATGTAGGAAGCTTCTCCCAAATCTTTCATGGAGAACTGTGACGACAGCCAAATCTTTATTCCTTATAATGCAGGGACATCATTTCCGATTAAAAGAATATTATCCACATACAATACAAGAAATACCACTACTGGACCATTAGCCCACTTATAAATGCAGGGCTCTTCTCCATTCTTAACGACGCCATACGTCTTGATCGTCCTATCAAAACGTATGTTCCAACTCTGGGATACCTGCTTAAGTCCATAAATGGACCTCTGTAGTCTGCACACCTTGGACTCATCAGTGAATGTGAATCCTTCAGGTTGTATCATATACACCTCTTCATCCAACTCTCCATTTAGGAAAGCTATCTTCACATCCATCTACCAGATTTCATAGTCCAGATGGGCAGCTATCGCAAGCATAATCCGAATGGATTTGAGCATTGCCACAGGAGAAAACATCTCGTCATAGTCTATACCATAACGTTGACGATATTCCTTGGCAACCAGACGGACTTTATAGGTTTCCACCTTTCCGTCTGCGCCCCTTTTACTCTTGAAGACCCACTTACACCCTATGGATTTTATTCCTTCAGGTGGGTCAACCAATGTCCACACATCGTTGACCTTCATGGACTCCATTTCGGATTTCATGGCCTCTAGCCATTTCTCAGAGTCGGGTCTCTGCATTGCATCCATGTAGGTGATCGGATCCTCATCATTTTTATCAAGTTCGATAGGATCATCATCTCGGATCAAGAAACCATAGTATCTGTCCGGTTGACGTGGTACTCTACCAGATCGCCTTAAGGGTGCTTGAATAATGGGCTCCGGATCTGATCTAATCAAATCCAGTTCAGGTTCAGCAACTTGCATCAGATTTTTCACCTGTCGAATTTCATCAAGTTCGACCTTAAAAGCAACAATCCCTTCACCAAGGAACTCCCTTTCCAAAAAGATTGCCTTAAGGCTGACAAACACTTTTTGCTCATCAGCTAGGTAGAAGTAATACCCTTTGGTCTCTTTTGGGTACCCTATAAAATTACACTTGTCAGATCTAGGTCCTAGCTTGTCCGTAATTAAACATTTAACATAAGTCGGACACCCCCAAACCCTAAGGTGCGAGAGTACTGGCTTACGTCCTATCTATATCTCATATGATGTTTTGGTTACAGACTTACTCGAAACTCTATTTAGAAGATAACAAGCCGATTCGAGTGCATATCCCCAAAGGAAGATCGGCAGACCAGCAAACCCCATCATGGATCGAACCATGTCCAACAATGTCCGATTCCTCCTTTCAGACACACCATTATGCTGTGGTGTTTCAGGAGGTGTCCACTGAGAGAGAATCCCATTGTCCCTAAGATATGTCAGAAAATCATTGGAAAGGTTTTTCCATTCTCTCCAAGTTTTAATACACTTTCCAGTTTATTTTTCTACCTCATTTCAAAATAGTTAGAACATTTCAAATGACTCCGACTTATGCTTCATTAAATAGACATACCCATACCTTGATAGGTCATCTATGAAGGTTATGAAGTAGAAATATCCACCTCTTGCACTTGAGCTCATGGGTCCACATACATCAGAATGTACCAGAGCCAAGAGTTCACTGGCTCGCTCACCTTTTCCAGTAAAAGGTGACTTGGTTATTTTACCAAGAAGACAGGATTCACAGGTTGGAAGTGATTCACAATCACCTACTTCAAGAATTCCTTCTTGAGCCAACCTGTTTATCCTGTTCTTATTGATATGACCTAGCCTACAGTGCCAAAGGTAGACTTCTGACACATTATCTATTCTAGGGCATTTACCGGAGGTTTGAACCACATTAACAGGTTGTGATAGAAAGTAAATTCCATTATAAAGTTATCCAATAAATATTGTAACACCATTCAAAATGATATTGTAAATATTTTCTTTTATTAAAAATTAATAACTGTTCATGGCCAAAAGGCCTACAGAAATAATATTTAATAAAAAGCTTGGACAATAGTGACATTCACTCAAAATTATATTTCGAGAATTGATTATAAGGTTCATGATTCCTAATGCTAGAACTGGAACTTTGCTTCCATCTCCAACGTTTAGGAATCTTTCACCTTTATCAAATCTCCTACTGACCTGCAGACCCTGCATCGAATTGCAAATATGATAAGGGCTTTCGGTATCCAATACCCAAGCAGTAGTATCATAAATAAAAAAGTTGCAAGGTGTTATCATATAAGTACCTTGCTTCTTCTTCGGCCTATTCGGGTCTTGTGAGGCAATGTATAGAGGACAGTTCCTTTTCCCGTGCCTCTACTTCTTGCAAAAGAAGCACTCCGTCTGGCTCTGATCGAGCTTGCACTTCTTGGTCTGACCCTGTGCAGACATCCCAACATGCAGCTGCACCTTCTTATTCTTCTTCTTCTTGTTCTTCTTCCCTTTCTTAAAGGGTCGATGACCAGAAGAAGACCCTCCCACAACATTTACCGACTCCTTATGGAGTTGGTGGACTTTCTCCTTATGGAGTTGGTGGTCTTTCTCAAAGTTCTGCAGTAACCCCAACAAGCTGTGGTAGTTCACTGCAGGCTTTGTCATTCGAAAATGAGTAAGGAAGGGAAGGTAGGACTTGGGTAGAGAATTAAGGATCGCATCCTTACCGAGCTGCTCGTGCAGGGGAAAGCCCAGTTTATTTAGGCACTCAATCATTTCGATCATGTACAGTACATGATCAGTGACTGAGGCTTCATCCCTCATCCGAGCATTGAAAATGGCACAACAAGTTTTGTGCCTTTCAACGTCATCAGGCATGCCAAAGGAGTCATTCAACATTTGAAGCATCTCCTGTGGTTGGGCGTTCTCGAACCTACAGCTGAACTCATCATTCATTGCCGCCAGCATAATGCACCGAACGGTGGTGCGGTCGTTGAGCCACTTTTGGTAAGTATCTCAGACCACCCCTCTAGCGTTCGGGGTTGGCTCCTCAGGTGCCGGATCCGTTACTACATAAAGGATCCGCTCATGCTTAAGGATGATTTTTAATTTTCGATATCAGCTATCGAAATTAGGTCCCATGAGCTTGTCATTATCTAATAATGACCGGAGTGAAAGGGTAGTGGCCATAGCTGCATAAAGAAAAACCAGATCTATATTAGTACATAAATTATTAATACTAAAGATTTGGACTTTAGTCTAAAGTTTCTCCCAGTATTTTTACGAATTGGTAGCCTAAACCTCCAATTCAAAGAATTACTTTAATTCCTTAGTGGGTACTAGAATCCACACAGACTACACATGAGCCCAACTTTGGTTGGTCAATCCATGTGCATCTATGGATAGGTTCATAACCAGTTGTTTCTCTAAACAACTTTTAGTAATTAATTATGCCCCAGAACCTAATTAGTAGGCTTTGGCCTCCACTAAAAAAATCTAGTTAGGTCCAACCATTAACATGATTTGATTTGGTGAATTGGACCAATAAATGATCAAGCCCGACTTTGGTCGGCCAACCTAACCACTATCAGAAAGACTCAAACCAAATTATCATACTATGAATGATAATTCCATTAGTCAATAAGCACCAGGCCTTTGGGCCTCCAATGATTATTAAACTAATGGACTCATTATCACTCACTTAATGGAAGGCTATGACTTAGTTATCAATATAACTTAATCATTTTTAGCACCTAATAATTTTTTTGAGGATTTTATTAAAGAATAAATGAGAAGAAAATATCCAGCCAATTTCAATCCTCCCACTGACTTTACCAAGTCAGATTAAAAAGGATTTACTTAAAGCTGGCATTAGGAGCACCTAAATCAGTCAAACTGATTTACCTAATGACATGGGTGAGCCCTAATCACCAAGTGATCTAATCAAAACCTAATTCATCAGGTTGGCCAGGTAAGTGAGATCAGTGGTGGGGATAAGCCATTAACTCGTCAGAGATCGAATCACTGCGAGTAGCTCCCGCTTAAAAACCATTGGTGAAACTGCCAAACTTACCTTAGACACCAACCGGTTCATTAGTTTTAATTTGATCAACTTAGTAAATAGGGTTCCACCACGTAGCCATGAATTAAGTCCATCTTGGTCTAGTTAAAGACATGGACCCATTCAACTACAACTATTGGAGTTGAGTCTAGAGTATCCTTGACCTAGTCTAATTCAACTTTTGATTAGATTTGACCAATTACTCTAATTTAGTTTATTTTTTTAAGCTAACCTTAGGTCTAACCCAATTATGGACCTAATCCATCTAACCCATTGACCCACAAGTTTATGCAATTGTCTTAGGTCTTAATTCATAATTCTAGACCTACTAGATAACACTTAATTCTTTTAATTAAGTATTTGGACTGATAGGTCAGGGTTTGGCATTTCGAAAATAATTTTTAAATTTGAAAGGTTTTATTTTCTGTTCACCAAATATGTTGACTCATTTCACAAATAGATCAGTATATTTCATAAATAGCAATCCTATTGCTAATTACATAACAGAAAATAACTTAATCAAAAAAAAAAATCATGAATATTCCTTTAGATCTAATCTAACACATTCATGATAAATTTCACAATGGAACCTTTACAAATAATTTCTTTCGCTGCTTCATTTGCATGGGATATAATTGCAGCGGCACCCCTACCGCCATAGGAGACCCCATCGAATGGGAGGAGAGGGTCTTTAAACCCTACTTTTTTCTTATGACCGGATGGCCATGGCAACCAACCCAATTCGATTACTTGCTACTTGGATAAAGTATATCTAAATATACCAATTTTAAAATTTAAATTTCAAATTTCAAATTTTGAATTTCAAATTTCAAATTTCAAATTTTTGAATTTTAAATTTTAAATTTTAAATTTTAAATTTTAAATTTTAAATTTCAACCAAATTTTAAATTTCAAATTTTGAATTTCAAATTTTTGAATTTTGAATTTCGAACAACTTTCAAAATTCAAATTTCAAATTTTGAATTTTAAATTTCAAATTGTAAACTTTTAGATTACAACTTAATCTATGCATGCAAATATATATATCATATCTAAGAACCTACTCTGATACCGTTTTTGTGGGGAAATTCAGTGCAGGGGTAAAATGGTAATTTTAAAACTTTTTCAAAATTATGATTTTATAGTAAAAATTATTAATTAATCTAATTAATTAATAAAAATTTATCCTACACTAGGAAATAAATATGATATATAGCATGCATGTATTTAAATTTGAAATTCAAATTTAAACAGTAAACACTTTACTGTAATGTATTCAGAACACAATACCTTTGTGCGGGTAGTAGATCGTCGCAATCTGATCACCGTCGGGAGAGTCTGATCATTGTGATATAGCCACACAATGTGTCTGGCCTCTACAGATCATCCACATGAAGCTTTCGGTCTGATCGACTCCTCACGAGTGCTAGCTTATTGTAGAGCCCTTTTGACGGCCGATGCTGATCGAACTCCTTCGATCGATGTCTGTCGATTCTTTAGATTCTCCAGATCATCAGCAGATATGCTTGAGAGGATGTTGAAGGTCTTCCTAAACTTTGGTGGGCTCACGACACTCGTAGCTCACCTTCTCACTCCTGAACTCCAGACTGAAACCTTGAAGAACTCACTGAAACCCTACGCACACTTTTTCTTTCTTTTCTTTCTTTTTCTCTCGGAAGGATATAGACCTTCACCTTGCACACAAGGATTCCTCACGCCCAGATTTTCTCTCCAAAATTTTTCTTGCACACGCCCCACTCTTCTCCTCCTTTTAAAACAATGTCAAACGTCTTATCCATGTGAGAGGATAAAGATGAGTAATTGCACTTTTGAATTCAAATCAAATTTTGAATTCAAATGAAAACCAATTTATCCCTATCGACTAAAGGCGTGAGAAGAGGAGGGCATGGCTTAATTTGTGCATGAGTGATTTCCTAAGAAACATTTTCTTGTGTAATAAATAGGGTGTTAAAAGAGGATAAGGTCAAGGCGCTAAGATTGGTTGCTCATTCAAATTCAAACTTTGTTTTGAATTTGAATGGCCAACCAATCATCCTTATCCACTCATATGGTGCATTAAAGTAGGGCGTGAGGAGGGCTTTGCATGAGGAAAAATTCATGAGAACTTTCTTCTCGTGAATTCAAATGGGCACAGTGGAAGTGAGGTGGCACAGGGAGAATGGGTCAAGGTGGTTTCATTATTTAAACCAACCTAATTGAACCAAATAAGTTAGGCCCAATTAGACTAATTTAAATTCAACTTAATTAGGCTTAATTAGGCTCAATAAAATTTTAATCAAATCAGAAATTGATTAAGCCCAACCCCTGATCAAATCAGGGACCAAACCATCTCGATGATTAGGTCAACTCTTAACCTAATCGGGTCAAACCCAACTGAATCCAATTCAATTGAACTTGATCCAAAAATAATTACTCAATCAAATTGAGTTAATTAGTGATCAAATCACTAATTAAACCTCTCATAAATATTGAGTCCAAATTCGATGGGTAATCGGGCATCAGAATTCATCGATATGTCACCCTGATCGAAGAGTCCCAAACCAGTGGGACTCTTGACCTCGGTACCCAAAATGTGTGGGACTCATGATCAGAGAATCTTGATTCTCGATCACAGAGTTCTAGACATGTAGGACTTATAGTCCACAAGCATTAGGACTCTTCATCAGCTATCAGATCAGATAGGAACCTCTAATGTGTGTGACCCTGCAGGTTCGAACCTAAGCTGGTAGCATAGGAACCAATTCCTGTACTAATCGAAGTGACCATCTAACAGTAGTACCCAACGACCAGATAGGTCGAATAGTCGCAATCGCAACACTCAAAACCTACGTGAATATGGTTACTATAATTCATCCTTTTGACCTCTGTGTTTTGGACGACTCAGGGTTAAACTATCAACCCTGATTAGATCATCCGAATCATGCTCAACTCAAACAGTCCTGTGACTCCTCACAAAGACTACCCTGACCAAGGTTTTGCTAAATTGAAATACGACTGTACACAGCTCCTAAACTGGAGTGGTCAATCCCATCTTGACACATGCATCGATAAGTCAAGTACTTGACTTCATCCAGCAGCCTTCCATCACTAAATTAAAAATTCAGATAGTCCAGTGCCTAAGTGCAGTGAGTTGCTTGCAAGTCACCGTGGCGGTCTCAGATCAGAGGGACATTTATACCCATATTCCATCGGAGCAAATATTGACAGCAGAAATAGCTCCAGAGTCGGTCATGTTCAGTGCAGATGTATCCTTACATCTCACCTGTATGCCATACCAGTGTCTCCACACTCATCAGTTAAGAGGACAACCAACCTATATGGCACACAACGACCTATGATTGATAAACATTGTCATCCTTGGTAACAATGTATCATTTGGTCGCGAACAGATTTAAGGACTAAACGACAAATCTTCCTTTGTCGAGTCTAAATAGTCTTAAGGACTTCACCACAACATAGGAGTTCATTAGAAGATGAAATATTTTGTGATGAAAAATATCAAAATAATTTTTATTAATTCATAATTCATGTACATATACAAAAATGAGCACAACCATTAACAGGCTGACGATTGGCTTTGAGACACTATTCCCAACAGTGGCATACTCACTAGGGGTAGTGAGTAGATACCAATCTGATCCAGGAGAGAATCACTGGAAAGTTGTTAAAACCATCCTGAAGTATTTAAGAAATACTAAGGACCAGTGACATGTTTATGGTGAATCAGACTTGAGACTTATAGGGTTTACAGACTCTAATTTTCAGTCTGATCATGATGATAGTAAAAGTATGTCGGGATTTATTTTTACCCTTAATGGTGTGGCTATCTGCTGGAAGAGTTTCAAGCAGCACACAGTGGCTGATTCAGTTTGCAAGACGGAGTATGTCGCTGCATCAGATGCTGCCAAAGAAGCGGTGTGGCTAAGAAAGTTCATCACTGAGCTCGGAGTAGCACCCTCCCTTGTTGGTCCAGTTCTACTCTACTGTGACAGCTCTAGAGCCATTGCTCAGGCGAAGAAGCCGAAGGCACACCAGTGGATGAAGCATATTCTACGTCGCTACCATCTCATCCGAAAAATTATAGATCGAGGTGACGTCGACCTTCAGAAGATCAACGAAAAGGAGAACCTGGCCGACCCATTCACTAAAGCCATTGCGGTGAAGTAGTTTGACGACTACAAGTCGAAGATGGGTATTAGATACTGCACCGATTGATTTTAGGCCAAGTGAAAGATTGTTGGGAATAGTGTCCCAAAGTCAATCGTCAGCCTGTTGATGGTTGTGCTCATTTTTTGTATATGCACATGAATTATGAATTAATAAAAATTATTTTGATATTTTTCATCATAAAATATTTCATCTTCTAATGAACTCCTATGTTGTGGTGAAGTCCTTAGGACTATTTAGACTCGACAAAGGAAGATTTATCGTTTAGTCCTTAAATCTGTTCATGACCAAATGATATGTTGTTACCAAGGACCATAACGTTTATCAAGCATAGGTCGTTGTGTTCCATATAGGTTGGTTGTCCTCTTAACCAATGAGTGTGGAGACACTGGTATGGCATACAGGTGAGATGTAAGGGTATATCTGCACTGAATGTGATCGACTCTGGAGCTATTTCTGCTGTCAAGATTTGCTCCGATGGAATATGAATATAAATGTCCCTCTGACCTGAGACCGTCATGGTGACTTGCAAGCAACTCACTGCACTTAGGCACTGGATTACCTGAATTTCCAATTCAGTGATGGAAGGCTGCTGGGTGTAGTCAAGTACTTGACTTATCGTTGCATGTGTCAAGATGGGATTGACCACTCCAGTTTAGGAGCTGTCTACAGTCGTATTTCAATTTAGCAAAACCTTGGCCAGGGTAGTCCTTGTGAGGAGTCACAGGACTGTTTTGAGTTAAGCACGATTCGGATGATCTAATCAGGGTTGACAGTTTAACCCTGAGTCATCCTAAACACAGAGGTCAAAAGGATGAATTATACAGTACCCATATTCACGTAGGTTCTGAGTGTTGCGATTGTGACTATTCGACTTATCCGATCGTCGGGTACCATTGCTAGATGGTTACTTCGATTAGTACAGGAATTGGTTCCTGTGCTACCGGCTTAGGTTCGAACTTGTGGGGTCACACACATTAGAGGTTCCTATCTGATCTGATAGCTGGTGAAGAGTCTTTCATATCTAAGATTCTGTGATCGAGAATCAGGATTCTCTGATCATGAATTCCATACATTTTGGGTACCGGGGTCAAGAGTCCCACTGGTTTAGGACTCTTCGATCAGGGTTACATATCGATAAATTCTGATGCCCGATTACCCATCGGATTTGGACTCAATATTTATGAGAGATTTAATTAGTGATTTGATCACTAATTAGCTCAGTTTGATTGAGAAATTATTTTTGGATCAAGTCCAATTGAATTGGATTCAGTTGGGTTTGACCCGATTAGGTTAAGAGTTGACCTAATCATCGAGATGGTTTGGTCCCTGATATGATCAGGGGTTGGGCTTAATCAATTTTTGATTTGATTAATATTTTATTGAGCCTAATTAAGCCTAATTAAGTTTGGTTTAAATTAGTCTAATTGGGCCTAACTTATTTGGTTCAATTAGGTTGGTTTAAATAATGAAACCACCTTGACCCATTCTCCCTGCGCCACCTCACTTCCACTACGCCCATTTGAATTCACGAGAAGGAAGTTCTCATGAATTTTTTCTCATGCAAAGCCCTCCTCACACCCTACTTTAATGCACCAAATGAGTAGATAAGGATGATTGGTTGGCCATTCAAATTCAAAATAAAGTTTGAATTTGAATGAGCAACCAATCTTAGCGCCTTGACCTTATCCTCTTTTAACACCCCATTTATTACACGAGAAAATATTTCTCATGAAATCACTCATGCATAAATTAAGGCACGCCCTCCTCTTCTCATGCACTTAGTGGATAGGAATAAATTAGTTTTCATTTGAATTCAAAATTTGATTTGAATTCAAATGTGCAATTACTCATCTTTATCCTCTCACGTGGATATGACGTTTGACATTATTTTAAAAGGAGGAGAAGAGTGGGGCATGTGCAAGAAAAATTTTGGAGAGAAAATCTGGGTGTGAGAAATCCTTGTGTGCCAGGTGAAGGTCTATATCCTTCCAAGAGAAAAAGAAAGAAAAGAAAGAAAAAGTGTACGCAGGGTTTCAGTGAGTTCTTCAGGATTTTAGCCTGGAGTTCGGGAAGTGAGAAGGTGAGCTACGAGTGTTGTGAGCCCACCAAATTTTAGAAAGATCTTCAACATCCTCTCAAGCACATCTGTTGATTATCCAGAGTGTCTGAAGAATCAGCAGACATCGATCGAAGGAGTTTGATCAGCATCGACCGTCGAATGGGCTCTACAACGAGCTAGCACTCATGAGGAGTCGATCAGATTGGGAGCTTCGTGTGGACGATCCGTAGAGGCCAGATACACTGTGTGGCTGCATCACAATGATTAGACTCTCCCGACGGTGATCAAATTGCGGTGATCTACTACCCGCACAAAGGTATTGTGTTCTGAACACATTACAGTAAAGTATTTACTGTTCAAATTTGAATTTCAAATTTAAATGCATGCATGCTATATATCATATTTAGATCCTAGTGTAGGATAAATTTTTATTAATTAATTAGATTAATTAATAATTTTCACTATAAAATAGTAATTTTGAAAAAGTTTTAAAATTATCATTTTACTCCTGCATTGAATTTCCCCACACGATCATCGTCGACCGTCAAAAAGATTTTGAGATGAACTAGCATTCGTGAGGAGCCGATCAGATCAAGATCTTCATGTGGATGATCTGCAGAGGTCAGATACACTGTGTGGCTATATTGCGATGATCAGACCCTCCCGACGGTGATCAGATTGTGGCGATCGACTACCCACACGAAGGTAATATGTTCTGAACACATAACAGTAAAATATTTACTGTAGAGAATTCAAAATTCAAATTTAAATGCATGCTATATATATCATATTTAGATCCTTATGTAGGGTTAATACATGTTAGTTAATTAGATTAATTAAAAATTTCTGTTGTAAAATTATAATTTTGAAAAAAAATTAAAATTACCATTTTACCCCTAACTTTAATTGCAGGAAGACTCCGCCCAGACTCCTACGGGAGCCGGGCTTCGTCCTCGACTCCAACGGCTGCAGATAGACTTCGTCTGGACTCCTACGGGAGCCAGACTCTGCCAACAACCTCAACCGCAAGTAGACTCCACCCGGACTCCTACAGGAACCGGGTTCCATCCTCAACATCAGCTGCTGGTAAGCCTTGTCTATGGGAGCCGGACTTCGCCTTTAACTTTAATTGCAGGAAGACTCCGTCCGGACTCCTACGGGAGCCGGACTTCATCCTCGACTCCAACGGCTGCAGACAGACTTCGTCCGGACTCCTACGGGAGCCAGACTCCGCCAACAACCTCAACCGCAAGTAGACTCCGCCCGGACTCCTACAGGAGCCGGGCTCCGTCCTCAACATCAGTTGCCGGTAAGCCTTGTCCGGACTCCTACGGGAGCCGGACTTCGCCTTTAACTTTAATTGCAGGAAGACTCCACCCGGACTCCTACGGGAGCTGGGCTTCATCCTTGACTCCAACGGCTGCAGACAGACTTCGTCCGGACTCCTACGGGAGCTGGACTCCGCCAACAACTTCAACCGCAAGTAGACTCCGCCCGGACTCCTACGGGAGTCGGGCTCCGTCCTCAACATCAGCTGCTGGTAAGCCTTGTCCGGACTCCTATGGGAGCCGGACTCCGCCTGACCCTGGGCAGCCCACTACCAGACGGTTACAGATGTCGCTATCAGGCTACTGCCCCCTTCGCCTATAAAAGGGGACCCCAGATACGTTATTCTATAAGCTTTCATCTTTCATCTAAAAACTCTGCTAAATTCTCCGTTCGAGCACTCCATTCTTGTTGAGGCAGAGAACTGACTTGAGCGTCGGAGGATCTTGCCGGAGCAACCCCACCTCCGATTTAGACTTCCTTTGCAGGTCCCGGCGGCGATCGTGACTTCCTCGACTCCAGCTTCTTCGATGCAAGCGGATTTTTGCACCAACAGGATTGGCGCTAGAGGAAGGGGCATGTGTCTTCGCAGTACCCTTGTTCTTAAAGAAGCGCTCAACAGATCCACCTCCGGTCATCTTATCCAGCACCCACTCCTCCTTTCCTCATCTGATGCCTTCTCGCGAGGCCTTCGCACAACTACCTTCGGCTATGGTCGCCGACAAGGAGTGGCCGGACGATCGGCATCTATCGGATTCCGTCAACACCATTTCGGGGGGATCCCAGCGGGAGGCAACCAACATACCAGCTGTATCCCCCAAGCGGCAAAAAGTTGAAGAACCCATAACCTTTACCGAAGAAAACACCTAGGGAGTCCAATTCCCTCATAACGACGCGGTCGTAGTTTCCTTGAATATAGCAAATTATGACGTCCGTCGCATTCTTGTTGATAACGGAAGTTCGGTCGACATCTTGTTCTATGACGCCTTTTCAAGAATGTCCGCTCTTGACGGTCATCTGAGGCCGATTTGCTCCCCCCTGGTAGGGTTTACCGGTGACGCCGTTCCGACAGAAGGAATGATAGCTTTGACTGTGGCCGTGGGTCAATATCCAAAGCAATCCAGGGCTCTGGTAAATTTCTTGGTGGTGAAGGCACCATCCGCCTACAATGCAATCCTTGGCCGACCCGGCCTCAATGCCCTTCGAGCTGTCGTTTTGACCTACCATTTGAAGTTGAAGTTCCCCACCAACCAGGGGATCGGAGAGGTCCGGGGAGACCAGGCCCTAGCCAGACACTGCTACAACATCGCCTTGCAAAGAAGCGATCAGGCTGACCCCTGTCCCGTCGATGGACTCGATGCTCGCGATGACCTCACCGAAGAAAGGGGCGGCCCAATCGAAGATCTGGTACCAATCCCTTTGAATGATGGGAACACGGAGCATGTGGCGTTGATTGGCTCCAACCTGGGGGAGGAGGTGCGGATGCATCTTATTGATTTCCTCCGAAGGAATGCGAATGTTTTCACTTGGGTTCCAGCAAAAATGTCGGGGATTGACACGAAAGTCATGGAGCATCATCTGGCAGTCGATCCGAAGCATCGACCGACAAAAGAAAAAATTCAGAGTCATGCCTCGGAGAGGAAGAAGGCGATAGCCGAGGAAGTGGATAAGATTCTCAAGGTCGGATTCATTAAGGAAGTCAATTATCCTGATTGGATTTCCAATATTGTTCTGGTCAAAAAAGCAAACGGCAAGTGGAGGATGTGCATAGACTTCAAAAAGCTGAATAAGGCTTGTCCAAAGGACAGCTACCCCCTCCCCAGAATCGACCAACTGGTGGACGCGACCTCAGGCCATGAGCTCCTCACCTTTATGGATGCGTTCTCCAGCTATAATCAAATTAGAATGGCGTCTGAAGATGAAGAAAAGACAGCTTTCATCACTAATCGCGGCCTTTACTGTTACAGGGTCATGCCTTTCGGCCTCAAGAATGCGGGCGCAACCTACCAACGGTTGGTGAACAAAATCTTCAAAGAGCATATCGGCCGAAACATGGAGGTCTACGTGGATGATATGCTCGTAAAAAGCAAGTCTTCCAGGAATCATGTCACCGACCTCGAGGAGACCTTTGACGCCCTCCGAAAGTATAGAATGAAGCTGAACCCAACTAAATGCACTTTCGGAGTAACCTCAAGAAAGTTCCTGGGCTTCATGGTATCAGGGCGCGGGATTGAGGCCAATCTAGAGAAAATTCATGCCATCCAGGAGATGACCGCCCCAAAGTCGATCAAAGAGGTTCAGCGCCTCATAGGGAGGATAGCGGCTCTTAATCGCTTCATCGCAAGGTCGGCCGAACGGTGCTTGCCCTTCTTTCAAACCCTCAAGCAGTCGAAGAACTTCTGTTGGACCTCTGAGTGCCAACAGGCATTCGAGGAGTTAAGAAGCTACCTTAGCTCACCCCCACTGTTGGCAAAGCCTGAACCTGGGGAGGAACTATTTTTGTACCTAGCGGTCTCTCCCATGGCCCTCGCGGCTGTCCTTGTCAAAGAAGAAGCGAAAGTCCAGCGACCAGTCTACTACATTAGCCGCGCACTGAGGGACGCCGAGACCAGGTACACCAAATTAGAAAAACTGACCTACGCCTTGTTGATTGCAGCTCGGAGGCTCCAACCCTACTTTCAAGGACACACAGTAATGCTACTCACCGATCAACTGATCAAGGAGGTTTTGCACCGGACTGACACCTCCGAAAGAATGGCGAAATGGGCGATCGAGCTCACAGAATTCGATATCAACTACAGACCTAGACCAGCAGTAAAGGCCCAAATACTGGCAGATTTCATAGTAGAGTGCACCATCCCAGAGGAGGTCGAACCTGAGCAAAGCAAAGTTGATGACCTGAAGTCTCAAACGAACTCCCCCAATGAAGAGGCCAATCCCTCCAATCATTTTTGGACCCTCTATGTGGACGGATCTTCCAACATGTCGGGCGCAGGTGCAGGCCTGATCTTGGTCAGTCCGGAGGGAGTCATAGCGGAGTACGCTCTGCGTTTCGAGTTCCCCACAACAAATAATGGAGCGGAATATGAAGCTCTGATCGCAGGACTAAGGATCGCCAGAGAGCTGGGAATAAGTCAGCTCCGGGTGCACAGTGACTCTCAACTGGTGGTGGGGCAAGTCAGTGGGAGTTATGAAGTGCGGGAGGACAGTATGGTCAGATACCTTGAGAAGGTAAAGGAGCTCACCCCTGCCTTCAGCAGCTTCAACATTAGACAGATTCCCAGGCTGGAGAATACCAGGGCCGATCTTCTCTCCAAGCTGGCAACATCGGCTCTGGCCGAATTGCCCAGAGGCATCCTCTTCGAAGTTCTAAAATATCCGAGTACAGAAGAATCGCGGCCCGTAATGGAGATCGACCACGAGCCCAGCTGGGTCGACCCGCTGATAACCTATCTTAAGGATGGAGTTCTCCCCCAGGATGCGAAGGAGGCTCGGAAGCTCCGAAATCAAGCCTCCCGGTACATCCTTTATGAGTGCAAATTATACAAAAGATCATACTCCTTGCCCCTCTTGAAATGTCTCCGGCCCTCGAAAGCTGACTACGCCTTGTGGGAAGTACACGAGGGGATTTGCGGAAACCATTTGGGGGCTAGATCTTTGTCCCACAAGCTGCTCTGCCAGGGATATTACTGGCCAACGATGCATCGTGATTCGATTGAATATGTCAAAAAGTGTGATCGATGCCAGAGGTACGCCAACATCCAGAGACAGCCCACCACCGAACTCACACCCTTGAGTGCCCCATGGCCTTTTGTACAATGGGGGATGGATATCCTTGGCCCTTTTCCCATGGCATCTGGGCAAAGGAAGTTCCTCCTCGTAGCGATCGACTACTTCACCAAATGGGTTGAAGCCGAACCACTAGCAAAAATCACGGAAGCAAAAGTTCAAGATTTCGTCTGGAAATCGATCGTGTGTAGGTTCAGTCTGCCTAGAACCCTAATCACTGATAATGGACGATAATTTGCGGGAGCAAAATTTGCCGAATTCTGTGAAGATCTAAACACCTCCCACAACTTCACATCAGTAGCCCATCCTCAGGCGAACGGCGAAGCTGAGGTGACCAACAGAACCCTTTTGCAGGGGATTAAGACAAGGCTCGAAAAAGCGAAGGGAACTTGGGCGGACGAACTTTATCATGTGTTGTGGGCGTATCGAACTACTCAGAGGCTACCCACGGGGGAGACCCCTTTCGCTTTAGCCTTCAGTACGGAAGCCGTCATCCCCATCGAGCTTAACCTTCCGTCAGCACGAGTCTTGGCGTTCGACGAACATCAAAGTTCGCAAGGTCTTAGAGCCAACCTCGACCTACTGGAAGAAAGACGGGAGATAGCTCAGGTTCGGATGGCAGCCTATAGACAGAAGGTTGCTCGATATTACAACGCCCGGATTAAGAACAAAGCCTTTAGAGCGGGAGATCTAGTGCTTCGACGAGCCGCTGTCTCACAACCTCAGGACCGAGGGAAACTCGCCCCAAACTGGGAGGGACCGTATGAAGTCAAAGAAGTAGTCCGGCCCAAAACTTATTATCTTAAGGAACTCGGAGGAGCCGACCTCCCGCGACCGTGGAGCTCGAAAAACTTGCAGATGTACTACCAGTAATTTCATTTCAATTGATAATCACATACCTATATGTCCTTGGACAATGCGAACAAACTGTATCAAAAACGAAAGGGAAACCTCATCCTGACAAGGTCGAAGGCCCGGTTCCATTTAGACCGGATGGGGGGAGAGGTCCTACAGCGCCCTAATATGCCCCCACAGCCATGTCAGGAATAGGAGGAGAACCTCATCCTGACATGAGCAAAGTCGAAGGCCCGGTTCCATTTAGACCGGATGGGGGGAGAGGCCCTACAATGCCCATATGCGCCCCCACAGCCCTGTTAGGGACAGGATGAGAACCTCGCCCTAACTTGAGCAAAATCGAAGGCCCGATTCCATTTAGACCGGATGGGGGGAAAAGCCCTACAGCGCCCTAATGTGCCCCCACAGCCATGTCAGGAACAGGAGGAGAACCTCGTCCTGACATGAGCAAAGTCAAAGGCACAGTTCTTTTAGACCGGATGGGGGGAGAGGCCCTACAACGCCCATATGCGCCCCCACAGCCCTGTTAGGGACAGGAGGAGAACCTCGCCCTAACTTGAGCAAAGTCGAAGGCCCAGTTCCATTTAGATCGGATGGGGGGAGAGGCCCTACAGTGCCCTAATGTGCCCCCACAGCCATGTCAGGAACAGGAGGAGAACCTCGTCCTGACATGAGCAAAGTCAAAGGCCCGGTTCTTTTAGATCGGATGGGGGGAGAGGCCCTACAGCGCCCTAATGTGCCCCCACAGCCGTGTCAGGAACAGAAGGAGAACCTCGTCCTGACATGAGCAAAGTCAAAGGCCCAGTTCTTTTAGACCAGATGGGGAGAAAGGCCTTACAGTGCCCTAACGCGCCCCCACAGTCGGGCCGGGAACGGGAAGAGAACCTCGCCCTGGTTCGAGCAAAGTGGAAGGCCCGGACTCCTACGGGAGCTGGGCTTCGTCCACGACACCATGGAAGACTCCACCCGGACTCCTACGGGAGCCGGGCTTCATCCACGACACCAAGGAAGACTGCACCCGGACTCCTACGGGAGCCAGGCTTCATCCTCGATGCCAAGAAAGACGCCACCCGGACTCCTACGGGAGCCGGGCTCCGCCCACGACCCCAATCACAGGAGGGTTCCGTCCGGACTCCCACGGGAGCCGAACTTCGCCTTGACTTCAATGGAAAAAATTTTCGAGCAAAAAGGAAAAAGGAAGGCAACGGACCAGGACAGCTACGGTTGGAAAACGGACAGCAGTCGAGGTACAGAAAACTCTGTCACCGCAAGGACTGGGGCTCCCATCGGGAGTCCCAGCTTTTGGGAAAGTTTTCAACACAAAATAAGATAATTTACTTAGGGTGACAGAAGCTCGGATCCCCGAATTCAAGCTCTGGGAGGGACCCCAGGCCCGAATGGCCCCAAGCGAGCCTGCAGCCATTGACGGAAAAATGACAACCGGGTATCTTCGAACGGCGTAAAAGTTGAAAAGGAGCTTGGCAAATGACAATCCTACATGAATAAAAGAGGTCGTCGATGACCTTAGGACGATGTGAAAAAGAAAAGAAGAAAAGGAGGAAGAGAGAAGAAAGAAGAATAAAGAAGTTCGATGGATGACTATTCGATGCAAGATGCAGACGAGATAACAAAATCTCTTTTTCATCAACAAGGTGTACGTTACAAGACCCGATGGGCCAAAAAAAAAAAAAATAAAATAAAATATATAAATACATCATCGACGACATCGAGAACACAGTTTGGAAAGGATACGTCGGAAGCCGCTTCAAGCTGCAAACTTCTCTTCCCATTTCGTGTCCAGTGCGTGTGGCAGGCCTATCGGCTTTCATCCCGCCTTGCTTCGCCCCACCTCCTAAGTCCCAACCTCAGGGGGAAAAGGATGGGATAGATTCCCGGGGGCGGTAAGGGCAACGGTAGCGGCGACGAAGACCTGTTTCAAGAAGAACCGGAGTCACCTTGGGGGCAACGGTGGCACCAGAAATATGCGTCATCACCGAATACTCCGTGGTGGCCACCGTCCAGAATGCTCCGACAAGGTCGGCATGCGCTACTTCCACCGCCCCCGCAATAAGTTTTACTGCCCCACCGTCGATGTCGACCGCTTCTGGTCCCTCGGCCCCGACGGCATCAAGGATTTCTCCACAGCTTGTGATGACAGCTCTGCCCTCTTGATCGGTATCACCCCACCTTGCTACTCCGAAATTCTCGAGCAGAATACCTTTACCGACGGCCCCCGTTATTAAACCCCTGTTGTTGAAGGAATTCTTCCTTGAGCCCCCTTTGAGATGACGGGGATCCTCAGCGGCCACTTGATGACCGGAGAACTCACCGGCCGCTGTTCTCCTCCTCGCCTTCCTCCAAGCCCTAGACATACCTTCGAGGATGGCCTCCGGGGTGGAGGACATGATGTGGGAACCCCTTAGAGAAGAATCGAGGAGCTGAAGATGGCAAGGACCGGTGCAGAGGAAGTGGCTGAGTAGCTAGGCTCTCAGACGGAAGAAAGGTGCCGTCCTCTCGGCAGGATGAAGCCCCGAAGGAAGAGCAGGGGGTTTAAATAGCCAACGGATCTTAGCGCAGTTATGGCAGCGGGCATCCCTAGGCCAACTTGTGCGTGCCACGTGTCCCGCGTGTCCCACTCGCCGCTATCGAGGATTGACTATTCACAAATTTCCGTAACGCGATGCTTGGGATCACATTTCGATGGGAGTTCCAAAAAGACTCTTCAGGTCGCCTTAACCGGAAAAAGGGCTCTGACGTGCGCACATTAAATGCCAACATATCCGAGGGCGGTTATGCACAGGATTCGAGGGGATAACTTCGGCCATCTCTCTGTACTTCCTTCATTCGAACTTCAAACTCGAAAGTAGGGGGACTAGTGTTAAATACAAAATACCCACGACCGAAGTTCTCAGCAGGATTAGCCCTTGCGAGCTCCGCCCGGTCTCCTACGGGAGTCGGGCTTCATCGCCAACGTCAACTGCCGGTAAGATCCGCCCGAACTCCCACGAGAGATGGACTCTGTCCACGGCTCCAACCTCAAGAGGGACTTCACCCGGACTCCTACGGGAGCCGGGCTTCGTCGCCAACGTCAACTGCCGGTAAGATCCGCCCGAACTCCCACGAGAGATGGGCTCTGTTCACGGCTCCAACCTCAAGAGGGACTTCGCCCGGACTCCTACGGGAGCCGGGCTTCGTTGCCAACGTCAACCGCCGATAAGGTCCGTCCGGACTCCTATGGGAGCCAGACTCCGCCAACAACTTCAACCGCAAGTAGACTCCGCTCGGACTCCTACGGGAGCCGGGCTCCGTCCTCAACATCAGCTGCCGGTAAGCCTTGTCTGGACTCCTACGGGAGTCGGACTTCGCCTTTAATTTTAATTGCAGGAAGACTCTGCCCCGACTCCTACGGGAGCCAGGCTTCATCCTCGACTCCAACGGCTGCAGACAGACTTCGTCCGAACTCCTACGGGAGCCGGACTCCGCCAACAACCTCAACCGCAAGTAGACTCCGCCCGGACTCCTACAGGAGCTGGGCTCCGTCCTCAACATCAGCTGCCGGTAAGCCTTGTCCGGACTCCTACGGGAGCCGGACTTCGCCTTTAACTTTAATTGCAGGAAGACTCCGCCCGGACTCCTACGAGAGCCGGACTTCGTCCTCAACTCCAACGGTTGCAGACAGACTTCGTCCGGACTCCTACGGGAGCCAGACTCCGCCAACAACCTCAACTGCAAGTACACTCCGCCCGAACTCCTATAGGAGTCGGGCTCCATCCTCAACATCAGCTGTCGGTAAGCCTTGTCCGGACTCCTACGAGAGCCGAACTTCGCCTTTAACTTTAATTGCAGGAAGACTCCGCCCGGACTCCTACGGGAGCCGGACTTCGTCCTCGACTCCAACGGCTGTAGACAGACTTCGTTCGGACTCCTACGGGAGCTGGACTCCGCCAACAACTTCAATCGCAAGTAGACTCCACCCGGACTCCTACGAGAGCCGGGCTCCATCCTCAACATCAGCTGCTGGTAAGCCTTGTCCGGACTCCTATGGGAGCCGGACTTCGCCTTTAACTTTAACTGCAAGTAGACTTCATCCGGACTCCTACGGAAGCCAGACTCCGTCTTCTATTCTGACTGTGGAAAGACCTCACCCAAACTCCTACGGATACCGGACCTCGCTACCGACTCCAACCGAACTTCGACCGACAAGTCTGGACCCCCTGGCTGGCCACAGTAACGGACAACACTGCTCCACTCCCTGCGGTGGACCCTACATAGCTCCATTACTCCCTGACAGGCCGTATTAACGGCCACGATTCTGCTCCACTCCCTGCGGCGGATCCTGTGTGATCCCACCACTCCATGACGAGTCACGACAGCGAACGCTGCTCCACTCTCCGTAACTGACTCCACGTGGCACACCCCGGTGATAGCCACGGGTCCACTCCACTACTCTTCGCAGCAAACTCCGCCTGACCCTGGGCAGCCCACTGCCAGACGGTTACAGATGTTGCTATCAGGCTACTGCCCCCTCCGCCTATAAAAGGGGACCCCAGATACGTTATTCTATAAGCTTTCATCTTTCATCTAAAAACTCTGCTAAATTCTCCGTTCGAGCACTCCATTCTTGTTGAGGTAGAGAACTGACTTGAGCATCGGAGGGTCTTGCCGGAGCAACCCCACCTCCGGTTTAGACTTCCTTTGCAGGTCCCGACGGCGACCGCGACTTCCTCGACTCCAGCTTCTCCGACGCGAGCGGATTTTTGCACCAACACCTATAAAAGGAGATTTTATAGTTTATTTAATATTTATAAGATATCAAAAGAAAGCTCTTCATGTGGTGGAAGTTTAGGCATGGTTCATGACATGAAAAATAGAGAAAAGGGTCCTCTCTCTTGGGGTGTGCGCAAAAATTTGAATTTTAGATTTTTGGTTCTAAGGGTTTGGAAAAAGAGAATAAATTAGAAAAAAATATTTTTTTCTTCATATTATTTCTATCTCTTTATCTCCTCTAAAAGTCCATCTTCAATTTTTGTAAAAGTTTTAAAGATTTGAAGAAAGGATCCAGATCAGTCAAGAAGAAGATCTTCTTGAGAGCTAGCACTCCCGAGAAGACTGATTAGATCAAGACTTCAAGTGGATTTTTCATAGAGGTCAGATGCATGTGTGGCTGTAAGCAACTAGTAAGGATCCTCTCTATCATATCTCTCAGTAGTGGAGATCGTTGACCCACGATTAGGTATGGAGTTTTGAACTCAGATTAGAAGTAGATGTGATCTACTACTAATACGCATGCATGCTGTTTTTATCTTCAGATTATTTTAAATTTTATATGCAACATAATATGTCATAGATTATAGAGTAAGTTAATTTGATGATTAGATTATATACATATTAGATTAATTTAATTAATCTAGTTATCTTCTGCTATAATTTTTTCAAAAAAATTTTGAAATACATGCATGAAATCGCCTACGCATCCCAACATGTGAGACTTGATGGGCAAAGAAGACTCCTTCTACACTTGAAACACTTTCAAGTTGGATAAGAATCAAATTAAATTAGACCTAATCCAATTAGGTCAAAGGCAACTGGTCTAGTTTAACTCAAACACTTTGAACTGAACCTAATTAGAAACTTGGGTTAACACAATGTGCTAGCATATCAAATTAATCCTTAGAATTTACATTAAATCCTAATTAAATTTGATCAAGACCAAATTTCAAAATGTGTGACCCATTGGATTCCAAATCTAGCCACCAGTAGATGCAAACTCTTAACGTAACCCTAATCCGATCAGATTAGGGCAGCTCAAGAGTCCCAATCAACTAGGACTCTTCCTAATTAATTCTTGAATTAAACTTTTTTAATTTTGATAAGTTCATAAGTCAAAATTAATATCTAACAATGTGTCATGACTATCCAAAAGATTTAAAATTTTGATAAAAATTATCAAAATATCATTCAGTGGCAAGTTATCGTGTAATTCAATCCTTCAATCAAACAACACCCCAGATGAGCTATGGGTATGAAATCATGTCAAAACCAATTGTTTATCTATATGTATCTCAATCAAAAGGCAATGATTCAGTTGATGATATATTAAATTTTTTTTTAATTATCATCCTATTTTAGCCAAAGACTTCCAGAATCATCGACCTATGAGATCACACAGGATGTTTTCTCTCCTTATTAGGAGTGACTGATCCCTTATTGATTGCTTACAACCTCCATGCACACTTCACCACATCCAGAACACCCCATACAAGGATCAGAGAACCAAGTTAGGAAGTGAACCAAAATATGGATTCATGTACATAAGGTATCATGGCGATCTCAAGTCAAAGAATCACTTACATAACTCCTACTAAAGAACCATCAGCTGACATGTAAATAAGACTCTATCAGATATTCTCTTGTAGGTCTATTCAGTGAACTCATTCTCTAATAAATATCCACATTCTCGTATTAGTGTCACCACATAAGTGGTTGTGAGATCAACCATCCTCATCTTTGAGCATACATAAGATATGTCAGTCTTATCGGTATCATTGATCCCTGACTTAATAAATCAATAACTAAAAATATTTTATATCATGGCTATCAAGAATTTAGGTCTCACTGGCGTGATCTCATCACGACCCTAAAATCATTACTGAGACCTATGGGATTCATTATAATCATAAAAATAATAATAAGATGCAGTATATAATGAATCAAAATATCTATATTATTAAAAATCAATATCAATTATATGAATTTAGAAGATAAATTATAAAAAATATTCGATCGCATTCTATATGCGATTGGCTTATAGGGTATTATTCTTTCAATCTCTCACTTGTACTAAAGCCAATCGCCTTTATACTTGATCCCATGCAATCAAGGTGGCGGTCAAACTGCTACAATGATAAGGCCTTAGTGAACGAGTCTGCTATATTATTCTTGGTATCAACTCACTCCATGATCATATCACATCTTTCGACTATCTCCTGAATAAGGTGGAACTGTCTTAGTATGTGCTTGGATTTATAATGAGACCTCAATTTTTTGGTTTGAGCAACTGTCCTAGTATTATCACAATAAAGGGGTATTGGTTATTCAATCTCTAGAACCACACCCAATTTTAAGATGAATTTCTTCATCTAGATGACCTCTTTAGCAGCCTCACTAGCAGTGATATATTCAGCCTCAGTGACTGAGTCAGCAATAGTTTATTATTTGAAACTCTTCCAACTTGGTGCTCCACCATACAGGGTGAACACTTACCCAAATATGGATTTGCTATCATCTGAATCAGATTAAAAATTAGAATCAGTAAAATCTTTCAGTTTTAAATCAAATCCACCATATATAAAAAAAATATCTCTAGTCCTTCTCAAGTACTTGAGTATGTTTTTCACCGCTTTCTAATGATCCTCTCAGGGATCAACCTAAAATCTGCTTACAATGCCTAAGGCATAAGCCACATCAGGCCTGGTACATAACATAGCATATTTTATTGATCCTACAGTCAAAACATAAGGAATAGATGTTGGAAATTATGTCTTAAAATCAATCGTTTGATGATTGAGTTCATCTTTGTATATGAATTATTGATTAATGAATAAAAATTATTCTGATATTTTTCATCACAAAGTTATATCTTTCTTGAACTCTTGTGTTGTGATGAAGTCTTTAGATCTATGTTAGTGTACAATTTATCATATAGTTCTTAAACATGTTCGCAACCAAATGATACGTCATTACAGGATGATGACATTTATCGAGTGGAGGTCGTTGTGTGCCATATGAGTTGATTGTCCTCTTAATCAAGGAGTGTGGTGACACTGGTATGGCACACAGATAAGATATAAGAGTACATCATTACTGAACAAGTAACTCACCTGCTGAGTATTCTGCTGTCAAGATCTACTCGCTAAGTACATGGGTATATATGTTCTTCAGACCTAAGATCACGATAGTGACTTGCAAGCAACTCACTATGCATTGATGTCAGACTATCTGAATTTCTAATACAGTGATGGAAGGCTATTGGGTACAGTCAAGTACTTGCAAAGTCTGTATGTGGATCAAGATGGGATTGATCCCTTTGGATTATTGGAGTTGATGTATCATTGTATTTTAATTTAGTAAATTTTTGGCCAGGGTAATTCATAAGATAGATTTGAAAGGTTGAAATACAATATGGATGAAGCAATCTCGGTTGACAGTTAACCTAAGACCATCCTAAAGTATTTAGCATCAAAAGGATGAATTATATGGTAACCATATGTATGGATTCTAAAATATTTTTTTATGATAATTTGACTTATTTGGATGTCAAAAATCATTGCTAGATGGTATCTCGATTAGTGCAGGAATTGGTTCCTATGCTATTGATTTAGTGTTTGAACCTATAGAGTTACGCACACAAGTCAGATAAAATAAGAAAGAATTGGCCAATATTTATATGTCCAATTTGAAAGTATTTGACTTGATTGAACATATAAGATAACTTGATTGAGAATTAAGTTATGGGTCAAATAGAATTGAAGAGTTGACTTTGTCTAGCTAGCACTACACATGAGGTTCAGATTCAATCCTGAGGATGAATAATTTTTAATCTATGATCCATGGAATATATGAAAGATTAAATTTAAATTTTAATTAATTTTAGATTAGATCTAAATTAATTAGGCTTAATTGGGTTCAAAATCTATGTTAGACTTGGTATAAAAGTCCTAAAGAGTTTGGGATTGACAGCCTTTCGAAATTATTTCAAACCAGCTTCAAATTGGATTCGAATCAGATCTGTTTTAGATGAGATATGAGAAATCCTTCTTGCACTAAGATTCTTCTCTCATATGAGCCAACCAACACCTATAATGGTGCTGGTTTGGGGCATCCCATGTGGGTCAGGGATTGGGTGCAAAGTGGTTGTCCTAAGTGATGGCAATTTTATCTCATATAGGAATCCTTCTTTCATGAGTATTGGACTGATTCAAATCAGATTTGAATTAGGACTCCCATACTTATTAGGTCATAGGATTTATTTATAAATAGAGAGGGTCTTTACTTATAGATGCATACAAAATAGCAAACAAATTAGAGTTAGAGAAGGGAAAGAGAGAAAGAGGTGTGAGAAGAGAGAGAGGTCCCTTCTCATCCTTGGCATCTCCCCTTGGTGCCGCCCCTTTCTCCTTGGCATGGGACCCTTCTTAGGCATCTCCCTTACTGATGTGAGGTGTCACACTAGCACATCTTCTCCCTTGTTTGATTGGGTTGTGAAGGTGATTTGATCAGAGTTCATCCTTCTTTCCTGCGACGTCTGGCATGCATGCAAAGCAGAGGGTCTGCACATCCAAGCCTCCGTAAAAGTTTAATTCAGATTATTTAAGATTTGATCTCTAATTTTACTACTAATTAGGTAAGAATTTAATCTTTATTCATATAGATTAATAAAAAAAATTTTAGATACAATCTGGGTCATCCAAAGAGAAATAATTTTTCTTCCCTTCAATTAGTATCAGAGTAGGTCTGAAATACATGTATGCATAACTAAATTTTTTGAGATTAATTATATAAGATATAATTAATTTTTTTTATAAAATATTAAATCTTATTTAAATATATTTGTATAAAATTTTTGATCTGATTTTGATTGGATTAGATGAGCCTAATCAATTATTGATTAAAATTGTTATAAGTTTGTTATAACAGAATTCTACTATTGCTAAATTTTTAATGGAATAACAATATGAATTAAAATTTATTTTAAATTTATTTTAATAAAATTTTAATATTATTATTTTCATAATAAAGTGAGATTTATTTCAGATCTAAATTGCATCTCTTTTGATAGATATTTAGATCTGAATCCTATCAAAATTTGGCACTATGTAAAAATAGATTTTATCAAAAATTTATTCTTTATGCATTCATATTTACATCTAATTAATTTTTTATATGATATCAAATTTAAAATTAATATTTTATAATCAGTATAGGATGTGTTTCAGATCTGATATGATGTATATGATATATCAAATCTAATTAGATTAGATGAAGAACATAATTGATAAGATCAAGGATATGTTCATGATATAAAATAGTTTGTCAATAATTACATGTTAATATGATTATATATAAAATTAGATTTTAAATTTTAGTAGCTTAGTATTCGGATTGATGAGATCATCAAACCATCCGATTATAGGAGATTGAAGAGATTAATCTCTCTTTTGCCTATTTGATGGGTTCTTTTATGATGTGTACGGATGTCGTTGTGATTTGATTTCATAAAGAAGAAAAGTAAATAGATTTTTATGTATTATTTTGATTATAAATATATTTAGATTAGATCTAAAGTGATTTATGATTCATTATAATAGGATAAAATTTAGATATAAAATTATTTTAGATCTGAATTGCATGTTACATAATATATAATCGGTATTGATCTAAAAGTTGTCATGATGCATGAGATGTATGTATAAAATTTTGATCATACTTATGCATGTTTAATTGTTAAACATATTATGAAAATTTATTTCATGAGTTGAAACATATGGTATGCTTCACCTGAAATTTTTGTATAATAGTTCTACAAACTGAAACACACGTTTCACACACTTAATTTTGAACTAAGTTTGAATAATCTAGATTTGAGAATTGAAGATCATTAAGACACCACATAAAATGATGGGCAAAGGGTTAGCTTAATCAGATCCTTGTAATGGGTTAGACCTAGGGTTAGAAATATATATGGATCAAGTAGAGAAATTGATTAAATCTAATCAGGTGTTGAATTAGATTAGGTCAGAATTTCTCTCAATCAATCTCAATAGTTGAAGTTTGATTAAGTCCATATGTTTGACTCTAATAAATGGACCATGATCATTGCTTCATGGTTGAGCCCGAATCTTTTGGTGGATCAAATCGAAACTAATCAACTAGTTAGTGTCTAAGATAAGTTTGGCAAATTCGATCAAGTAATTTTTAATTAAGAGCTATTCACCTAGGTGTATCTACGGTGAGTTAAGGGTACATCCCTCCCACTGATCTCACTTACCTGGTCGACATGATAGATTATATTTTAATTAGATCACTAGTCGATTCGAGTAAACCCATACCATTAAAATGAATCAGTATGACTAATTTTGGTGTCTTTAGACCAGCTCATGTCTAATCCTCTATATGACTTGGTGAAGTCAGTGAGAAGATTTGTAGCTTACAGGTCAACTTCTTCTCTTATTTTTAGATTAATGAAATCAAATTTTTTAAATTATTAGGTCTATTAATGATAAAATTATGAGATAACTTGATCATAGCCTCCCATTAAGGTACATGATAATGAGTCCAATATTCCAAATAGGCATTGGAGGTGCTCCATGCCTGGTGTCTATTACGTATTGAAATTGTCATTCATCATATGACCATCATGATGTAACTTCAGATCAATGCTCAGATTAGTCGAGCCACACTCGGACTTGGATATCCATTTGTTGGATGCACTTGGTGTGTCATGTTAATAGTTGGACCTAATCAAAATTTTCAGTGGAGGCGCCACACTCCTGCTGAAGGGATACCTGGGGCAAAACCTAATTGGTAGAAGTTGTTTGAAGAAACAATTGGTTATGAACCTACCTATAGATGTGGTAGGGTTGGCTGAGCCACACTCGACCCTGAATGCAGTCCATGTGGATTCTAGTACCTGCTAAGAAATTAGTGTAATTCTTCGAGTTGGAGGTAGAGGCTACCAATTTGTTAAAAATAATAGGAAGATCTTTAAACTAAAGTCCATATCTTTAGGATTAAAAGTAATTCATATACTAATAGGCTAATATTTTTTTTTTTAGTTATGACCAACACACTATCTCTCTGTATGCTGTTAGACAGTGATAAGCTCATCGAACCTAACTTTGATAACTGGTATCAAAATTTGAAGATCATCTTGGAGTATGAGAGGATTTTATATATCCTTATGAATGAAGCACCGGAAGAACCTGCAGCCAATACTCCTCGTACCGTGAGAGACACTTACGTGAAGTGGCTCAATGACTGCATGACTGTACGTTGTGTGATGAGGGCAGCTATGAACAATGAGCTTAGCCATAAGTTCGAAGTTGTGCAGTCTGAGGAGATCACTTAAATGTTGAATGAGTCCTTCGATACCTCTGAGGATATAGAGAGATACAAAACCTCCTGCGTATTGTTCAATACCCGTATGCGAGAGGAAGCTTCAGTCATCGATCATGTACTATACATGATTAAGCAGATTGAACACCTTAGCAAACTTAACTTTCTGTTGCATGAATAGTTAGACAAAGATGCTATCCTCAATTCATTATCAAAATCTTACCTATCCTTTCTCAGTCATTATAGAACGACGAAGCCTGTAGTGAACTACCATGGTTTGCTAGGGTTACTGTAGATTTTTGAGAAAGATCACCAGCTCCAAAAGGAGCTTGTGAATTTAGTGAGAGATTCATCTGTAGGACATCAATCCTCTAGGAGAAGAAAGAAGAAAAAGGTACAGAAATCCTATGCCGTCGATCCTAAGCAAAGCAAACTATCAAAAATTGATAAGAGTCAGACAGAATGCTTCTTCTACAAGAAGCTAAATCATTGAAAAAGGAATTGTCCTGCTTATATAGCCACATTTGACCCAAACAGGCCTAAAAATAAAAGAAAGTAGCAAACGGTTGCTTCACAAGGTACATATATGATAACACCTTATAATTTCTCTATTTGTGATACTACTGCCTGGGTATTGGATACTGGAAGTCCTATTAATATATGCAATTTCTTGCAGAGACTATAGGTAAGTAGGAAATTTTGAGAGGGCGAACGGTTCCTTAACATTAAAGATGGAAGTCTTGTTCCAATTCTAACCTTGAAAATTTTATGGCTTGTCTTCAAGTCTAGTAGTGTCATGTTAGATAATTATCATTATTGTCCCTCTTTTTTGATGAATGTTATCTCTGTAGATTTTTTTGCCAAACTTGGTTACAAGTTTATAATAAAGGATGATTTTTATGATATCATTATGAATGATAATGTAATTATGTGTGGATAATTAAAATATGACATATACATAATATCATGACCTGTTAGTGTAATGTACACAACCAGCAAACGTCTTAGATTAGATAATATCAGTAAATCCTACCTTTGGCATTGTAGGCTTGGTCATGTGAATAAGAATAAGATTGACAAGTTGATCAAGGAACATATCCTTGAGATGGATGATTGTGAATCATTACCAATCTGTGAATCTTGTCAACTTGGTAAGATGACTAAGTCACATTTTAAGAAAAAAGGTGAAAGAGCCAGTGATGTCCTAGGTCTAATATATACTGATGTATACGGGCCTATAAACATAAACGCTAGAAGAGGATACTTCTACTTCATTACGTTTACAAACGACCTATCGAGGTATGGATATGTCTATCTTATGAAGTATAAGTTAGAATCATTTGAAATGTTCAAATAATTTCATACTAAAGTAGAAAAATAGATTGGAAAGAGTATTAAGACCCTTCGGTCAGATCGAAGAGATGAATACCTCACTAGTGAGTTCCTGACATATCTAGAAGAGAATGGGATTCTCTCATAGTAGACCCCTCCTGGAACACCACAATATGATGGGGTGTCAGAGAGGAGGAATCGAACCTTGTTAGATATAGTTTGATCCATGATGGGCTTTGCGAGTTTGCCAATCTCTTTTTGGGGATACACTCTAGAAATTATCTGCTATATTTTGAATAAAGTGCCCAGCAAGTCTGTCAATAAAACTCTATATGAGATATAGACTGGGCGTAAGCTGGTGCTCTCACACCTTAGGATCTGAGAGTGTTCAGCTTATGTCTGGCATTTAAAGATAGATAAGCTTGGACCGAAGTCCAATAGTTGCTTGTTCGTAGAGTATCCAAAGAAAACTAAAGGATACTACTTACTTCGCTACAGAACAAAAGGTGTTTGTCAGCAGCCAGACAGTCCTTTTGAAAAAAGAGTTCCTTGGTCAAGGAGCTAATATCTGTAAAATTAAACTTGATGAAGTTCATGAGGTGGAAGGACCGACACACACAGAATTGGATTTGATTGGAGAATCAAATTCGGAGCTAGCAGAGGTACCATTAAGGAGATCCGATAGAGTACCACTTCAGCCGGACAGATACTATGATTTTTTGATTTGGGACGGTGATCCCATCAAACTTGATGAGAATGATGAGGATCCGATCACCTATATAGAGGCCATACAAAAGCCCGACTCTAAGAAATAGCTTGAGGCCATGCAATCCAAGATGGAGTCCATGGAGATCAATGATGTATGGACACTAGTTGATCTATTCGAAGGGATAAAATCCATAGGATATAAATGATTTGCAACAGAAAAAGAGGAGCAGACAGAAATGTAGAGACCTTGAAAGTCCATCTAGTTGCCAAGGGTTACCATCAATGTTATGATATTGACTATGACGAGATGTTCTCTCCTATGGTAATGCTGAAGTCCATCCAGATTATACTTACTATTGCTGCACACTTAGATTATGAGATCTGACAGATGGATGTCAAAACTGCTTTTCTCAATGGGGAGCTGGAAGAAGAAGTGTATATGATACAACCTGAAGGGTTCACATCCACATATGAGTCGAAAGTGTGCAAGTTGAAAAGATCTATTTATAGACTTAAGCAAGCATCTAGGAGTTGAAACATACATTTTGATAAAGTAATGAAAATGTATGGCTTCGTTAGGAATAGAGAAAAGCCTTGTGTCTATAAGTGAGCTTCTGATTCTGTAGTCATCTTCTTTGTGCTGTATGTGAATGACATACTATTACTAAAAAATGACATCTTGACTTTGTAGAGTGTGAAGCTGTGGTTATCATCACAGTTCTCCATGAAGGATTTGGGAGAAGCATCCTACATCCTAGAGATGAAGATCTATAGAGATAGATCTAAAAAGTTGCTTGGATTGTCCCAATCCACGTACATCAATATTTTGTTGAAGCGATTCAACATGGATAATTTCAAGAAAAGCTATCTTTCGATAGACCATATAATTACTCTTTCCAAGAAAGATCGTCTGACAACTCTTAAGGAGAGAGAGCATATGAATAGAATACCATACGCTTCGGTAGTGGAATCTATCATGTACGCTATGACATGTACAAGGCCGGATGTGACCTATTCACTATGGATAGTGAGTAGGTACCAATCTGATCCGGATGTGAAGTATTGAAAGATTGCAAAAGTAATTCTTAAGTATTTGAGAAATACTAAAGACTAATGGCTTCTCTATGAAAACACTGATCTGAAACTTGTGGGATATACTGATTATAATTTTCAGTCAGATTGTGATGATAGCAGAAGCATGTTGGTCATATGAATAAGAATAGGATTGATAAGTTGATCAAGGAATGTGTCCTTGAAATAGATGATTGTGAATCATTACCAACCTGTGAATCCTATCTACTTGATAAGATGACTAAGACACATTTTAAGAAAAAAGGTGAAAGAGCCAGCGATGTCCTAGGTCTAATATATATTGATGTATATGGGCCTATAAACATAAGTGCCAAAAGAGGATACTTCTACTTCATTACATTTACAGACGACCTATCGAGGTATGGATATATCTATCTTATAAAATATAAGTCAGAATCATTTGAAATGTTCAAACAATTTTGTGCTGAAGTAGAGAAACTGACTGAGAAGAGTATTAAGACCCTTCAGTTAGATTGAAGAGGTGAATACCTCACCAGTGAGTTTCTAATATATCTGAAAGAGAATGGGATTCTCTCACAGCGAACCCCTCCTGGAACACCACAACATGATGGGGTATCGGAGAGGAGGAATCAAACCTTGTTAGATATGGTATGATTCATGATGGGCTTTGCGAGTTTGCCAATCTCCTTTTGAGGATATGCTCTAGAAATTATCTGCTACATTTTGAATAAAGTGCCCAGCAAGTCTGTCGATAAAACTCTATATGAGATATAGACTAGGCATAAGCTGGTGCTCTCACACCTTAGGATCTGAGAGTGTTCAGCTTATGTCAAGCATTTAAAGATAGATAAGCTTGGACCGAAGTCTAATAGTTGCTTGTTTGTAGAGTATCCAAAGGAAACTAAAGGATACTACTACCTCGCTACAAAACAAAAGGTGTTTGTTAGCAGTCAGATAGTCTTTTTGAAAAAAGAGTTTCTTGGTGAAGGAGCTAATACCTGTAAAATTAAACTTGATGAAGTTCATAAGGTGGAAGGACCGACACACACAGAATTGGATTTGATTAAAGAATCAAATTCAGAGCTAGTAGAGGTACCATTAAGGAGATCCAATAGAGTACCACCTCAGTCGGACAGATATTATGATTTTCTGATTTGGGACGGTGACCCCATTGAACTTAATGAGAATGATGAAGACCAATCACCTATATGGTGGCCATACAAAGGTCCGACTCTCAGAAATAGCTTGAGGCCATGCAATCCAAGATAGAGTCCATGGAGATCAATGGTGTATGGACACTAGTTGATCCGTCCGAAGGGATAAAACCCATAAGGTGTAAATAGATTTTCAAGAGGAAAAGAGGAGTAGATGAAAAGGTAAAGACCTTCAAAGTCCATCTAGTTGCCAAGGGTTACCATCAATGTTATGATATTGACTATGACAAGATATTCTCTCCTATGGTAATACTGAAGACCATCCGGATTATGCATACTATCATTGCACACTTATATTATAAGATCTGGCAGATGGATGTCAAAATCGCTTTTCTTAATGGGGAGCTGGAAGAAGAGGTATATATGATACAACCTGAAGGGTTCACATGCAAATATTATTGGGAATAGTGTCCCAAAGCCAATCGTCAGCCTGTTGACGGTTGTGCTCCTTTTGTATTAGTACATGAATTATAAATAAATAAAAGTTATTTTGGTATTTTTTCATCACAAATGTTTCATCTTCTAATGAACTCCTGTGTTGTGGTGAAGTCCTTAGGACTATTTAGACTCGACAAAGGAGGATTTATCGTTTAGTCCTTAAACATGTTCGCGACCAAATGATCGTTGTTACCAAGGACGATAATATTTATCGAGCATAGGTCGTTGTGTGCCATATGGGTTGGTTGTCCTCATAACCAAAGAGTGTGGAGACACTGGTATGGCATACAGGTGAGATGTAATGGTACATCTGCACTGAACGTGACCAACTCTGGAGCTATTTCTGCTGTCAAGATTTGCTCCGATGGGATATGGGTATAAATATCCCTCCGACCTGAGACCGCCACGGTGACTTGCAAGCAACTCACTGCACTTAGGCACTGGACTACCTGAATTTCTAATTCAGTGACGGAAGGTTGCTGGGTGTAGTCAAGTACTTGACTTGTCGGTGCGTGTGTCAAGATGGGATTGACCACTCCAGTTTAGGAGCTGTGTACAGTCGTGTTTTAATTTAGCAAAACCTTGGCCAGGGTAGTCCTAGTGAGGAGTCACAGGACTAATTGAGTTGAGCACGATTCGGATGATATCATCAGGCTTGACAGTTTAACCCTGAGTCATCCTAAACACAGGGGTCAAAAGGGATGAATTATACGGTAACCATATTCACGTAGGTTCTGAATGTTGCGATTGCGATTATTCGACCTATCCGGTTGTCGGGTACCATTGCTAGATGGTCACTTCGATTAGTACAGAAATTGGTTCCTGTGCTACCGGCTTAGGTTCGAACCTGCGGGGTCACACACATTAGAGGTTCCTTTCTGATCTGATGGCTGATTATGAGTCTTATCTATCTGGAACTCTATGATTGAGAATTAGGATTCTCTAATCATGAGTTCCACACATTTTGGGTACCGGGGTCAAAATTTTGAATTTCGAATTTTGAATTTGAAATTTGAACTCTTTGATCAGGGTTTCATATCGATGGTCTCTGATGCCTGATTGCCCATCGGATTTGGACTCAACATTTATGAGAGGTTTAATTAGTGATTTAATCACTAATTAACTCAATTCAATTGAGTAATTATTTTTGGATCAAGTCCAATTGAATTGGATTCAGTTTGGATTGACCCGATTAGGTTAAATGTTGACCTAATCGCTAAGGTGGTTTAGTCCCTGATTTGATCAGGGGTTAGGTTTAGTTAATTCTTGATTTGATTAGAATTTTATTAAGCCTAATTAAACCTAATTATGTTGGGTTTAATTTGGTCTAATTGTGCTCAACCTATTTTAAACTAGGTTGGCTCAATTTGAATCAAACCACCTTGTTTTAAATTCCCTGCGTCACCCAACTTCCTTGCACCCATTTGAATTCACGAGAAGAAACTTCTCGTGAAATTTTTCTCACGCAAAACCCTTCCCCACATCCTCATTTGTGCGCCATATGGATGGATAAAATAATTAGTTAGCCATTCAAATTCAAAGCATGTTTGAATTTGAATGGATAACTTATCACTTGCCCTTTCATCGTTATCCATTTTGTGCACCGCATTACTTACATGAGAAAAGGTTTCTCATGAAATTTTTTCCACGCACAAATAGCCACGCCCCTTCTCTTCTCACACCCAAAAGGATAGGGATAAGTTGGTTTTCGTTTGAATTCAAATTTGATTTGAATTCAAATGTGTAACCTCTTGTCTTTATCCTCTCACGCGGATAAGACACGTTCGATGTTGTTTTAAAAAGAGGAGAAAGGTGGGACGTGCATAGAAAAATTAGGAGAGAAACTTTGGGGCATGAGGAAGGCTTCTGCGCAAGGTGAAGGTCCAAAACCTTCCGAGAGAAAAAGAAAGAAAAGAGAGAAAATTGGGCGCAGGGTTTTTGGTGTGTACCCTAGGGTTTCTACCTAGGGTTCGGGAAGTGAGATTGGTGTGCCACGAGTGTTGTGAGTCCACCAAATTTCAGAGAGAGATCCATCAGCCTCTCAAGTAACTGTGCAGATGATCCGGAGCATCCGAGAAGTCGGCACACATCGATCGAAGGAGTTCGATCAACATCTGCCATCAAAAGGGTGAAATCACGAACTAGCATTCGTGAGGAGCTGATCAGACGGAAGCTTCGTGTGGATGATCCGTAGAGGCCAAACAGTTGGGTGGCTACGACGTGATGATCAGAGCCCTCCGACGGTGATCAGATTGCGGTGATCGACTACCCGCAAAAGGTGATGTGTTCTGAACACAGTACTGTAAAACGTTTACTGATTCAAATTTGAATTTCAAATTTAAATGCATGCTGTTGTATCATATTTAGATCCTAGTGTAGGGTTAATTAGTATTAATTAATAAGATTAATTAATAATTCCACTGTAAAATAGTAATTTTGAAAAAGTTTTAAAATTACCATTTTGCCCCTGCACTAAATTTTCGCTTCAATTGGTATCAGAGCCAGGTTCTAGAATATGATATACATATGCATGCGTAGATTAAGGTGTAATCTATAAGTTTAAATTTGAAATTCAAAATTCGAAATTCAAAATTCAAAAAGATTTGAAATTTGAAATTTGAAATTTGTTAGAAGTTTTAAATTTGAAATTCAAAATTTGAAATTTAAAATTTGGTTGAAATCTCAAATTTGAAATTTGAAATTTGAAATTTGAAATTTGAAATTTGAAATTCAAAATTCAAAATTTGAAATTTGAAATTTGGTTGAAATCTCAAATTTGAAATTTGAAATTTGAAATTCGAAATTTGAAATTTGAAATTCAAAATTCAAAATTTAAAATTCAAAGATTGAAAATTCAAAATTTGAAATTTGGTTGAAATCTCAAATTTGAAATTTAAAATTTAAAATTTGAAATTTGAAATTCAAAATTTAAATTTTGAAATTTGTATATTTAGATATACATGATCCAAGTAGCAAGTAATCTAATTGGGTTGGTTGCCATGGCCGTTCGGTCATAGGAGAAAAGTAGGGTTTAAAGGCCCTCTCTTCCCATTCGATGGGGTCTCCTATGGCGGTAGGGGTGCCGATGCAATTATATCCCATGCCGATGAAGCAGCGAAAGGACTTAATTAAGAAATTTATCATGAATGTGTTAGATTAGATCTAAAAGAAAATTTATGATTTATTTTGAGTTATTTTCTGTTATGAAATGAGCAATAGAATTGCTGTTTATGAAATGTGCTGACCCGTTTGTGAAATGAGTTAACACATTTGGTGAACAGAAAATAAAATCTTTCAAATTTAAAAATTATTTTCGAAATGCCAAACCCTGACCCATCAGCCCAAGTACTTAATTAAAAGAATTAAGTATTGTCTAGTAGGTCTAGAATTGTGAATTAAGACCTAAGACAATTGCATAAACTTTTGGGTCAATGGGTTAGATGAATTAGGTCCATAATTGGGTTAGACCTAAGGTTAGTTTAAAAAATGGACAAATTGGAGTAATTGGTCAAATCTAATCAAAAGTTGAATTAGATTAGGTCAAGGATACTCTAGACTCAACTTCAATAGTTGTAGTTGAATGGGTCCATGTCTTTAACTAGACCAAGATGGACTTAATTCATGGCTACGCGGTGGAGCTCTATTTACTAAGTTGATCAAAATTAAAACTAATGAACCGGTTGGTGTCTAAGGTAAGTTCGGCAGTTTTGACCAGTGGTTCTTAAGCGGGAGCTACTCGTATTGATTCGATCATTGACGAGTTAATGGCAAATCCGCACCACTGATCTCACTTACCTGGCCAATCTGGTAAGTTAGATTTTGATTAGATCACTTGGTGATTAGAGCTCACCCATGTCATTAGGTAAATCAGTATGACTGATTTAGGTGCTCCTAATGCCAGCTTTAATTAAATCCTTTTTAATCTGACTTGGTGAAGTCAGTGGGAGGATTGAAATTGGCTGGATGATTTCTTCTCTACTATTCTTTAATAAAATCCTCAAAAATTATTAGGTCCCTAAAATGATTAAGTTATAATGATAACTAAGTCATAGCCTCCCATTAAGTGAATGATAATGAGTCCATTAGTTCAATGATCATTGGAGGTCCAAAGGCCTGGTGCTCATTGGCTAATGGAATTATTATTCATAATATGATAATTTAATTGAGTCTTTCTGATGGTGGTTAGGTTGGCCGACCAAAGTTGGGCCTGATCATTTATTGGTCCGATTCACTAAATTAAGTCATGTTAATGGTTGGACCTAACGAGATCTTTTCAGTGGAGGCCAAAGCCTACTGATTAGGTTCTGGGGCAAAATAAATTACTAGAAGTTGTTTAGAGAAACAACTGGTTAAGAACCTACCCATAGATGCACATGGGTTGACCAACCAAAGTTGGGCTCGTGTGTAGTCTGTGTGGATTCTAGTACCCATTAAGGAATTAAAGTAATTTCTCGAATTGGAGGATGAGGCTACCAGTTCGTAAAAATATTGGGAAAAACTTTAGACTAAAGTCCAAGTCTTTAGTATTAATTTATGTACTAATAGAGGTCTCGTTTTCCTTTAAGCAGCTATGGCCACTACCCTGTCGCTCCGGTCATTATTAGATAATGACAAGCTCATGGGGCCCAATTTCGATAGCTGGTATCAAAAATTGAAAATCGTCCTTGAGCATGAACGGATCCTTTATGTAGTAACGGATCCAGCACCTGAGGAGCCAGCTCCGAATGCTAGTAAAGCGATCCGAGACACTTACTTGAAGTGGCTCAATGACCGCACCACCGTTCGATGTATTATGCTGGCAGCAATGAATGACGAGTTCAGCTGAAGGTTTGAGAACTCCCAGCCACAGGAGATGCTTCAAATGTTGAACGACTCCTTTGGCATGCCTGACGACGTTGAAAGGCACAAAACTAGTTGTGCTATTTTCAATGCTCGGATGAGGGATGGGGCCTCAGTCACTGATCATGTACTGTATATGATCGAGATGATTGAGCGCCTAAGCAAATTGGGCTTTCCTCTGCACGAGCAGCTCGGTAAGGATGCGATCCTTAATTCCTTGCCCAAGTCCTTCCTCCCATTCCTTACTCATTTTCAAATGACAAAGCCTGCAGTAAACTACCACGGATTGTTGGGGTTGCTGCAGAACTTTGAGAAGGATCACCAACTCCATAAGGAGTCGGTGAATGTAGTGGGAGGGTCTTCTTCTCGTCGTCAACCCTTTGGGAAGGGGAAGAAGAACAAGAAGAAGAAAAATAAGAAGGTACAATCTCATGCTGGGACAGTAGCACGGGGTCAGACCAAGAAGCGCAAGCATGACCAGAGCCAGGCGGAGTGCTTCTTTTGCAAGAAGCACGGGCATTGGAAGAGGAACTGTCCTCAATACATTGCCTCACTGGACCCGAATAGACCAAAGAAGAAGCAAGGTAATTATATGATAACTCCTTGCAACTTTTCGATTTGTGATACTACTGCCTGGGTATTGGATACCGGAAGCCCTTATCATATTTGTAATTCGATGCAGGGTCTGCAGGTCAGTAGGAGATTTGATGAAGGCGAGAGGTTCCTGAATGTTGGAGATGGAAGCAAAGTTCCAGTTCTAGCTTTAGGAATCATGAGTCTTGTAATCAATTCTCGTAATGTAATTCTGAGTGAATGTCACTATTGTCCAAGTTTTTTATTAAATATTATTTCTGTAGGCCTTTTGGCCATGTACGGTTATGATTTTTTAATAAAAGAAAATATTTGCAATATCATTTTGAATGGTGTTACAATATTTGTTGGATAATTAAATAATGAAATTTACTTACTATCACAGCCTGTTAATGTGGTTCAAAAATTTGGTAAACGCTCTAGAATAGATAATGTGTCAGAAGTCTACCTTTGGCACTGTAGGCTAGGTCATATCAATAAGAACAGGATAAACAGGTTGGCTCAAGAAGGAATTCTTGAAGTTAGTGATTGTGAATCACTTCCAACCTGTGAGTCCTGTCTTCTTGGAAAGATGACCAAGTCACCTTTTACTGGAAAAGGTGAGCGAGCCAGTGAACTCTTAGGTCTGGTACATTCTGATGTATGTGGACCCATGAGCTCAAGTGCAAGAGGTAAATTTTTCTACTTCATAACCTTCACAGACGACCTATCTAGGTATGGGTATGTCTATTTAATGAAGCATAAGTCGGAATCATTTGAAATGTTCAAACTATTCCGAAATGAGGTAGAAAAACAAACTGGAAAGTATATTAAAACTCTTCGATCTGATCGAGGAGGTGAATACCTTTCCAATGAGTTTCTGACGTATCTAGGGGAGAATGGGATTCTCTCTCAGTGGATTTCTCCTAGAACACCACAGCATAATGGTGTGTCTGAAAGGAGGAATCGGACCCTGTTAGACATGGTTCGATCCATGATGGGGTTTGCTGGTCTGCCGATCTCCCTCTGGGGATATGCGCTCGAATCGGCTTGTTACCTTCTAAATAGAGTTCCGAGTAAGTCTGTAGCCAAAACGCCATATGAGATATGGATAGGATGTAAGCCAGTACTCTCGCACCTTAGGGTTTGGGGGTGTCCGGCTTATGTTAAACGTTTAATTACAGACAAGCTTGGACCTAGGTCTGACAAGTGTAATTTTATAGGGTACCCAAAAGAGACCAAAGGGTATTATTTCTACCTTGCTGATGAGCAAAAGGTGTTTGTCAGCCTTAAGGCAATCTTTTTAGAAAAGGAGTTCCTTAGTGAAGGAACTGTTGCCTCTAAAGTCGAACTTGACGAAGTTCGACAGGTGGAAAAACCGACACATGTTACTGAACCTGAACCGGATTTGATTAGATCAGATCCGGAGCCCATTGATTATGCACCCTTAAGGCGGTCTGGTAGAGTACCACATCAACCAGACAGATATTATGGTTTCTTGGTCCGGGATGGTGATCCTATCGAACTTGATGAAAACGATGAGGATCCGATCACCTACATGGATGCAATGCAGAGACCTGACTCTGAGAAATGGCTAGAGGCCATGAAATCCGAAATGGAGTCCATGAAGGTCAACGATGTGTGGACATTGGTTGACCCAGCCGAAGGAGTAAAATCCATAGGGTGTAAGTGGGTCTTCAAAAGGAAGAGGGGCGCAGACAGAAAGGTGGAGACCTATAAAGCCCGTCTGGTTGCCAAGGGATATCGTCAACGTTATGGTATAGACTATGACGAGACGTTTTCTCCTGTGGCAATGCTCAAATCCATTCGGATTATGCTTGCGATAGCTGTCCATCTGGACTATGAAATCTGGCAGATGGATATGAAGACAGCTTTCCTAAACGGAGAGCTGGACGAAGAGGTGTATATGATACAACCTGAAGGGTTCACATCCACAGATGAGTCTAAGGTGTGCAAGCTACAGAGGTCCATTTATGGACTTAAGCAGGCATCTCGGAGTTGGAACATACGTTTTGATAGGACGATCAAAACGTATGGCTTCGTTAAGAACGGAGAAGAACCCTGCATTTATAAGTGGGCTAATGGTCCAGCAGTAGTATTTCTTGTATTGTATGTGGATGACATTCTCTTAATCGAGAATGATGTCCCTGCATTACAGGGAATAAAGATTTGGCTATCGTCACAGTTCTCCATGAAGGATCTGGGAGAAGCTTCCTACATCCTAGGGATGAGGATCTATAGGGATAGATCCAAAAAGTTGCTTGGCTTATCCCAGTCCACGTACATTGATACTATGCTGAAAAGGTTCAGCATGGAAAATTCCAAGAAAGGCTATCTACCGATAGGCCATGGAATTTCTCTCTCGAAGAGGGATTGTCCGACAACACCTCAAGAGAGAGAGCGTATGGGTAGGATTCCATATGCTTCGGCAGTGGGATCTATCATGTACGCCATGACATGTACACGACCAGATGTGGCATACTCACTAGGGGTAGTGAGTAGATACCAATCTGATCCAGGAGAGAATCACTGGAAGGTTGTTAAAATCATCCTGAAGTATTTGAGAAATACTAAGGACCAGTGGCTTATATATGGTGAATCGGACTTGAGACTTATAGGGTTTACAGACTCTAGTTTCCAGTCTGATTGAGATGATAGCAAGAGTGTGTCAGGATTTATTTTTACCCTTAATGGTGGGGCTGTCTGCTGGAAGAGTTCCAAGCAGCACACTGTGGCTGATTCAGTATGCGAGGCGGAGTATATTGCTGCATCAGATGCTGCCAAAGAAGCGGTGTGGCTGAGGAAATTCATCACCGAGCTCGGAGTAGCACCCTCCCTTGTTGGTCCAGTTTTGCTCTACTGCGACAGCTCTGAAGCCATTGCTCAGGCGAAGGAACCAAAGGCACACCAGCGGACGAAGCATATTCTGCGCCGCTACCATCTCATCCGGGAGATCGTGGATCGAGGTGACGTCGACCTTCAAAAGATCGACGGGAAGGAGAACCTGGCCGACCCATTCACTAAAGCCATTGCGGTGAAGGAGTTCAACGACTACAAGTCGAAGATGGGTATTAGATACTACACCGATAGGCTTTAGGTCAAGTGGGAGATTGTTGGGAATAGTGTCCCAAAGTCAATCATCAGTCTGTTGACGGTTGTGCTCCTTTTGTATTAGTACATGAATTATAAATAAATAAAAGTTATTTTGGTATTTTTTCATCACAAATGTTTCATCTTCTAATGAACTCCTGTGTTGTGGTGAAGTCCTTAGGACTATTTAGACTCGACAAAGGAGGATTTGTCGTTTAGTCCTTAAACATGTTCGCGACCAAATGATACGTTGTTACCAAGGACGACAATATTTATCGAGCATAGGTCGTTGTGTGCCATATGGGTTGGTTGTCCTCATAACCAAAGAGTGTGGAGACACTGGTATGGCATACAGGTGAGATGTAATGGTACATCTGCACTGAACGTGACCAACTCCGGAGCTATTTTTGTTGTCAAAATTTGCTCCGATGGGATATGGGTATAAATGTCCCTCCGACCTGAGACCGCCACGGTGACTTGCAAGCAACTCACTGCACTTAGGCACTGGACTACCTGAATTTCTAATTCAGTGACGGAAGGTTGCTGGGTGTAGTCAAGTACTTGACTTGTCGGTGCGTGTGTCAAGATGAGATTGACCACTCCAGTTTAGGAGCTGTGTACAGTCGTGTTTCAATTTAGCAAAACCTTGGCCAGGGTAGTCCTAGTGAGGAGTCACAGGACTAATTGAGTTGAGCACGATTCGGATGATATCATCAGGGTTGACAGTTTAACCCTGAGTCATCCTAAACACAGGGGTCAAAAGGGATGAATTATCGGTAACCATATTCACGTAGGTTCTGAATGTTGCGATTGTGATTATTCGACCTATCCGGTCGTCGGGTACCATTGCTAGATGGTCACTTCGATTAGTACAGAAATTGGTTCCTGTGCTACCGGCTTAGGTTCGAACCTGTGGGGTCACACACATTAGAGGTTCCTTTCTGATCTGATGGCTGATTATGAGTCTTATCTATCTGGAACTCTATGATTGAGAATTAGGATTCTCTAATCATGAGTTCCACACATTTTGGGTACCGGGGTCAAAATTTTGAATTTCGAATTTTGAATTTGAAATTTGAACTCTTTGATCAGGGTTTCATATCGATGGTCTCTGATGCCTAATTGCCCATCGGATTTGGACTCAACATTTATGAGAGGTTTAATTAGTGATTTAATCACTAATTAACTCAATTGATTGAGTAATTATTTTTGGATCAAGTCCAATTGAATTGGATTCAGTTTGGATTGACCCGATTAGGTTAAATGTTGACCTAATCGCTAAGGTGGTTTAGTCCCTGATTTGATCAGGGGTTAGGTTTAGTTAATTCCTAATTTGATTAGGATTTTATTAAGCCTAATTAAGCCTAATTATGTTGGGTTTAATTTGGTCTAATTGTGCTCAACCTATTTTAAACTAGGTTGGCTCAATTTGAATCAAACCACCTTGTTTTAAAATTCCCTGCGTCACCCAACTTCCTTGCACCCATTTGAATTCACGAGAAGAAACTTCTCATGAAATTTTTCTCACGCAAAACCCTTCCCCACATCCTCATTTGTGCGCCATATGGATGGATAAAATAATTAGTTAGCCATTCAAATTCAAAGCATGTTTGAATTTGAATGGATAACTTATCACTTGCCCTTTCATCCTTATCCATTTTGTGCGCCACATTACTTACACGAGAAAAGGTTTCTCATGAAATTTTTTCCACGCACAAATAGCCACGCCCCTTCTCTTCTCACACCCAAAAGGATAGGGATAAGTTGGTTTTTGTTTGAATTCAAATTTGATTTGAATTCAAATGTGTAACCTCTTGTCTTTATCCTCTCACGCGGATAAGACACGTTCGACGTTGTTTTAAAAAGAGGAGAAAGGTGGGACGTGCATAGAAAAATTAGGAGAGAAACTTTGGGGCATGAGGAAGGCTTCTGGGCAAGGTGAAGGTCCAAAACCTTCCGAGAGAAAAAGAAAGAAAAGAGAGAAAATTAGGCGCAGGGTTTTTGGTGTGTACCCTAGGGTTTCTACCTAGGGTTGGGAAGTGAGATTGGTGTGCCATGAGTGTCGTGAGTCCACCAAATTTCAGAGAGAGATCCATCAGCCTCTTAAGTAATTGTGCAAATGATCTGGAGCATCCGAGAAGTCGGCACACCATCGATCGAAGGAGTTCGATCAACATCTGCCATCAAAAGGGTGAAATCACGAACTAGCATTCGTGAGGAGCTGATCAGATGGGAGCTTCGTGTGGACGATCCACAGAGGCCAGACAGTTGGGTGGCTATGACGTGACGATCAGAGCCCTTCGACGGTGATCAGATTACGGTGATCGACTACCCGCAAAAGGTGATGTGTTCTGAACACAGTACTGTAAAACGTTTACTGATTCAATTTGAATTTCAAATTTAAATGCATGCTATTGTATCATATTTGATATCCTAGTGTAGGGTTAATTAGTATTAATTAATGAGATTAATTAATAATTCCACTGTAAAATAGTAATTTTGAAAAAAG